>NC_088397.1:4997270-4999770 GCF_034236695.1 Oncorhynchus nerka
GAACTCTGGGTAGACTGTCGTACCTGTGAACTCTGGTCAGACTGTCGTACCTGTGAACTCTGGTCAGACTGTCGTACCTGTGAACTCTGGGTCGTACCTGTGAACTCTGGTCAGACTGTCGTACCTGTGAACTCTGGACTGTAGTACTGAACTCTGGTCAGACTGTCTGTGAACTCTGGTTAGACTGTCGTACCTGTGAACTCTGGTTAGACCTGTGAACTCTAGAGACTGTCGCATCTGTGAACTCTGGTCAGACCGTCGTACCTGTGAACTCTGGGTAGACTGTCGTACCTGTGAACTCTGGGTCGTACCTGTGAACTCTGTTCAGACTGTCGTACCTGTGAACTCTGGGTCGTACCTGTGAACTCTGGGTCGTACCTGTGAACTCTGGGTCGTACCTGTGAACTCTGGGTAGACTGTCGTACCTGTGAACTCTGGTCCGACTGTCGTACCTAGGAACCTGTCAGAACTCTGGGTCGTACCTGTGAACTCTGGGTAGACTGTCGTACCTGTGAACTCTGGTCAGACTGTCGCACCTGTGAACTCTGGTCAGGTCGTACCTGTGAACTCTGGTCACCTGTGAACTCTGGGTCGTACCTGTGAACTCTGGTCAGACTGTCGTACCTGTGAACTCTGGGTCGTACCTGTGAACTCTGGTCAGACTGTCGTACCTGTGAACTCTGGTCAGACTGTCGTACCTGTGAACTCTGGTTAGACTGTCGTACCTGTGAACTCTGGGTCGTACCTGTGAACTCTGGTCAGACTGTCGTACCTGTGAACTCTGGGTCGTACCTGTGAACTCTGGGTCGTACCTGTGAACTCTGGGTCGTACCTGTGAACTCTGTCAGGTCGTACCTGTGAATCCTGGTCAGACTGTCGTACCTGTGAACTCTGGGTAGACTGTCGTACCTGTGAACTCTGGGTCGTACCTGTGAACTCTGGGTAGACTGTCGTACCTGTGAACTCTGGTCAGACTGTCGTACCTGTGAACTCTGGTCAGACTGTCGTACCTGTGAACTCTGGTCAGACTGTCGTACCTGTGAACTCTGGGTCGTACCTGTGAACTCTGGGTAGACTGTCGTACCTGTGAACTCTGGGTAGACTGTCGTACCTGTGAACTCTGGGTTAGACTGTCGTACCTGTGAACTCTGGTCAGACTGTCGTACCTGTGAACTCTGGTTAGACTGTCGTACCTGTGAACTCTGGGTCGTACCTGTGAACTCTGGTTAGACTGTCGTACCTGTGAACTCTGGTCAGACTGTCGTACCTGTGAACTCTGGGTCGTACCTGTGAACTCTGGGTAGACTGTCGTACCTGTGAACTCTGGGTCGTACCTGTGAACTCTGCAGACTGTCGTACCTGTGAACTCTGGTCAGACTGTCGTACCTGTGAACTCTGGTTAGACTGTCGTACCTGTGAACTCTGGGTCGTACCTGTGAACTCTGGTCAGACTGTCGTACCTGTGAACTCTGGGTCGTACCTGTGAACTCTGGTCAGACTGTCGTACCTGTGAACTCTGGTCAGACTGTCGTACCTGTGAACTCTGGTTAGACTGTCGTACCTGTGAACTCTGGTTAGACTGTCGTACCTGTGAACTCTGGTCAGACTGTCGTACCTGTGAACTCTGGGTCAGACTGTCGTACCTGTGAACTCTGGTCAGACTGTCGTACCTGTGAACTCTGGTCAGACTGTCGTACCTGTGAACTCTGGGTCGTACCTGTGAACTCTGGGTAGACTGTCGTACCTGTGAACTCTGGGTAGACTGTCGTACCTGTGAACTCTGGTTAGACTGTCGTACCTGTGAACTCTGGGTCGTAGAACTCTGGTCAGACCGTACCTGTGAACTCTGGGTCGTACCTGTGAACTCTGGTCAGACTGTCGTACCTGTGAACTCTGGGTAGACTGTCGTACCTGTGAACTCTGGGTCGTACCTGTGAACTCTGTTCAGACTGTCGTACCTGTGAACTCTGGGTCGTACCTGTGAACTCTGGGTCGTACCTGTGAACTCTGGTTAGACTGTCGTACCTGTGAACTCTGGGTCGTACCTGTGAACTCTGGGTAGACTGTCGTACCTGTGAACTCTGGGTCGTACCTGTGAACTCTGCTTAGACTGTCGTACCTGTGAACTCTGGTCAGACTGTCGTACCTGTGAACTCTGGTCAGACTGTCGTACCTGTGAACTCTGGTCAGACTGTCGTACCTGTGAACTCTGGTCAGACTGTCGTACCTGTGAACTCTGGGTCGTACCTGTGAACTCTGGTCAGACTGTGCCACCCTGGTCAAACTGTCGTACCTGTGAACTCTGGTCAGACTGTCGTACTCTGGGTGAACTCCTGCTGACTAGGTCATGCCTGTGAACTCTGGGTCGTACCTGAACTGAACTCTGGGTCAGACTGTCGTACCTGTGAACTCTGGTCGTACTGAACTCTGCTTAGACTGTCGTACCTGTGAACTCTGTGTCGTACCTGTGAACTCTGGGTCGTACCTGTGAACTCTGGGT
>NC_088397.1:5009770-5016369 GCF_034236695.1 Oncorhynchus nerka
CTGTAGCCCCTTAATGAATTGTGGGCCCTGTGGCCCCTTAATGAATTGTGGGCCCTGTAGCCCCTTAATGAATTGTGGGCCCTGTGGCCCCTTAATGATTTGTGGGCCCTGTGGCCCCTTAATGAGTTGTGGGCCCTGTGGCCCCTTAATGAGTTGTGGGCCCTGTGGCCCCTTAATGAATTGTGGGCCCTGTAGCCCCTTAATGAATTGTGGGCCCTGTGGCCCCTTAATGAATTGTGGGCCCTGTGGCCCCTTAATGAATTGTGGGCCCTGTGGCCCCTTAATGAATTGTGGGCCCTGTGGCCCCTTAATGAATTGTGGGCCCTGTGGCCCCTTAATGAATTGTGGGCCCTGTGGCCCCTTAATGAAGTGTGGTCCCTGTGGCCCCTTAATGAATTGTGGGCCCTGTTGCCCCTTAATGAATTGTGGGCCCTGTGGCCCCTTAATGAATTGTGGGCCCTGTGGCCCCTTAATGAATTGTGGGCTCTGTAGCCCCTTAATGAATTGTGGGCCCTGTGGCCCGTTAATGAGTTGTGGGCCCTGTGGCCCCTTAATGAATTGTGGGCTCTGTGGCCCCTTAATGAATTGTGGGCTCTGTGGCCCCTTAATGAGTTGTGGGCCCTGTGGCCCCTTAATGAATTGTGGGCCCTGTGGCCCCTTAATGAGTTGTGGGCCCTGTGGCCCCTTAATGAGTTGTGGGCTAAGTGGCCCCTTAATGAATTGTGGGCTCTGTGGCCCCTTAATGAATTGTGGGCCCTGTGGCCCCTTAATGAGTTGTGGGCCCTGTGGCCCCTTAATGAATTGTGGGCTAAGTGGCCCCTTAATGAATTGTGGGCTCTGTGGCCCCTTAATGAATTGTGGGCCCTGTAGCCCCTTAATGAATTGTGGGTCCTGTGGCCCCTTAATGAGTTGTGGGCCCTGTGGCCCCTTAATGAATTGTGGGCCCTGTAGCCCCTTAATGAATTGTGGGCCCTGTGGCCCCTTAATGAATTGTGGGCCCTGTGGCCCCTTAATGAATTGTGGGCCCTGTAGCCCCTTAATGAATTGTGGGCCCTGTGGCCCCTTAATGAATTGTGGGCCCTGTAGCCCCTTAATGAATTGTGGGCCCTGTAGCCCCTTAATGAGTTGTGGGCCCTGTGGCCCCTTAATGAATTGTGGGCCCTGTAGCCCCTTAATGAATTGTGGGCCCTGTAGCCCCTTAATGAGTTGTGGGCCCTGTAGCCCCTTAATGAGTTGTGGGCCCTGTAGCCCCTTAATGAATTGTGGGCCCTGTAGCCCCTTAATGAGTTGTGGGCCCTGTGGCCCCTTAATGAATTGTGGGCCCTGTGGCCCCTTAATGAATTGTGGGCCCTGTGGCCCCTTAATGAAGTGTGGTCCCTGTGGCCCCTGAATGAATTGTGGTCTACCATTAAAATGCCCCCCCCCCACCGCCCCTCTGACATCGGCTTCATAACGTGTTCATGTTCGGACAACCTTAAAGTCCAACTCTACTATTTACAGTCTGCCATCTCTCCTTACTCTCTGTTGTTACCACACACACACACACACGTCCTCTCACGTCCCTCGAATCCTCCCTTCCCTCCAGGAGATGATTGAAGAGCTTCAGAAGAGGTGTATTAATATGGAGTATCCTCTACTGGCCGAGTACGACTTCCGCAACGACACGGTGAACCCTGACATCAACATGGACCTGAAGGCCACAGCTGTACTCAGGCCTTACCAGGAGAAGAGCCTCCGCAAGATGTTTGGTAACGGCCGTGCCCGCCGGGAGTCATCGTACTACCTTGTGGTAAGAGGGAGGGGAGAGGGGAGGGGGAGAGAGAGGGATGGGGAGAGGAGAGGGATGGGGAGAGAGAGGGATGGGGAGGGGAGAGAGGGAGGTGGGGAGAGAGAGGGAGGGAGGGGTGGAGGAGGGGGAGGGAGGGAGGGAGAAAGAGAGAGAGGGAGGGGTGGAGGAGAGGGAGGGAGGGGTGGGGGGGGAGAGAGAGAGAGGGAGGGGGAGGGAGGGGGAGAGTGAGAGAGGGGTGGAGGAGAGGGGAGGGAGGGAGGGAGAGAGAGAGAGAGAGGGAGGGGTGGAGGAGAGGGAGGGAGGGAGGGAGGGAGGGGGAGAGCGAGAGAGGGGTGGAGGAGAGGGGGAGAGAGAGAGAGGGGTGGAGGAGAGGGGAGAGCGAGAGAGGGGAGAGCGAGAGAGGGGTGGAGGAGAGGGGAGAGAGAGAGAGGGGTGGAGGAGAGGGGAGAGCGAGAGAGGGGTGGAGGAGAGGGGAGAGAGGGGGAGAAGAGGTGGTAGGAAGGTGAGATTCTTGTCTGTGCGTTGTTCGTGTTTCCTGTTTGTAATTATGTTTAGTTTATTTATTAAATTATTCACTCCCTGAACTTGCTTCCCAGGGCACACGTTACAACCCCTCTGTATAAAGGAGCTTCCCAGGGCCACACGTTACAACCCTCTGTGCTTCCCAGGGCCACACGTTACAACCCCTCTGTGCTTCCCAGGGCCACACGTTACAACCCTCTGTGTAAAGGAGCTTCCCAGGGCCACACGTTACAACCCCTCTGTATAAAGGAGCTTCCCAGGGCACACGTTACAACCCCCTCTGTAACGGTGCTTCCCAGGGCCACACGTTACAACCCCTCTGTGCTTCCCAGGGCACACGTTACAACCCCTCTGTGTAAAGGAGCTTCCCAGGGCCACACGTTACAACCCTCTGTATAAAGGAGCTTCCCAGGGCACACGTTACAACCCTCTGTGTAACGGTGCTTCCAGGGCCACACGTTACAACCCCTCTGTGTAACGGTGCTTCCCAGGGCCACACGTTACAACCCCTCTGTGTAACGGTGCTTCCCAGGGCCACACGTTACAACCCCTCTGTGTAACGGTGCTTCCCAGGGCCACACGTTACAACCCCTCTGTGTAAAGGTGCTTCCCAGGGCCACACGTTACAACCCTCTGTGTAACGGTGCTTCCCAGGGCCACACGTTACAACCCCTGTGTAACGGTGCTTCCCAGGGCCACACGTTACAACCCCTCTGTGTAACGGTGCTTCCCAGGGCCACACGTTACAACCCCTCTGTGTAACGGTGCTTCCCAGGGCCACACGTTACAACCCCTCTGTGTAACGGTGCTTCCCAGGGCCACACGTTACAACCCCTCTGTGTAAAGGTGCTTCCCAGGGCCACACGTTACAACCCCTCTGTGTAACAGTTCTTCCCAGGGCCACACGTTACAACCCCTCTGTGTAACGGTGCTTCCCAGGGCCACACGTTACAACCCCTCTGTGTAACGGTGCTTCCCAGGGCCACACGTTACAACCCCTCTGTGTAACGGTGCTTCCAGGGCCACACGTTACAACCCCTCTGTGTAACGGTGCTTCCCAGGGCCACACGTTACAACCTCCCCTCTGTGTAACGGTGCTTCCCAGGCCACACGTTACAACCCTCTGTGTAACGGTGCTTCCCAGGGCCACACGTTACAACCCTCTGTGTAAAGGTGCTTCCCAGGGCCACACGTACAACCCCTCTGTGTAACGGGCTTCCCAGGCCACACGTTACAACCCCTCTGTGTAACGGTGCTTCCCAGGGCCACACGTTACAACCCCTCTGTGTAACGGTGCTTCCCAGGGCCACACGTTACAACCCCTCTGTGTAACGGTGCTTCCCAGGGCCACACGTTACAACCCCTCTGTGTAACGGTGCTTCCCAGGGCCACACGTTACAACCCCTCTGTGTAAAGGTGCTTCCCAGGGCCACACGTTACAACCCCTCTGTGTAACAGTTCTTCCCAGGGCCACACGTTACAACCCCTCTGTGTAACGGTGCTTCCCAGGGCCACACGTTACAACCCCTCTGTGTAACGGTGCTTCCCAGGGCCACACGTTACAACCCCTCTGTGTAAAGGTGCTTCCCAGGGCCACACGTTACAACCCCTCTGTGTAAAGGTGCTTCCCAGGGCCACACGTTACAACCCCTCTGTGCTTCCCAGGGCCACACGTTACAACCCCTCTGTGTAACAGTTCTTCCCAGGGCACACGTTACAACCCCTCTGTGTAAAGGTGCGACTGTCACGAACACGTACAGGTCGGTTGTTTTGACTCACCTGAAGGTCCCCCGGGACCCGTTGGAAAAAAGAAGAATATACTGTTAAATAAATAATTAATAATATACTGTTAAATAAATAAATAAATAATAATATACTGTTAAATAAATACATTTACATTACATTTACATTTAAGTCATTTAGCAGACGCTCTTATCCAGAGCGACTTACAAATTGGTGCTTTCACCTTATGACATCCAGTGGAACAGCCACTTTACAATAGTGCATCTAGGTCTTTTAAGGGGGGGGAGGGGGAGAAGGATTACTTTATCCTATCCTAGGTATTCCTTAAAGAGGTGGGGTTTCAGGTGTCTCCGGAAGGTGGTGATTGACTCCGCTGTCCTGGCGTCGTGAGGGAGTTTGTTCCACCATTGGGGGGCCAGAGCAGCGAACAGTTTTGACTGGGCTGAGCGGGAACTGTACTTCCTCAGTGGTAGGGAGGCGAGCAGGCCAGAGGTGGATGAACGCAGTGCCCTTGTTGGGTGTAGGGCCTGATCAGAGCCTGGAGGTACTGAGGTGCCGTTCCCCTCACAGCTCCGTAGGCAAGCACCATGGTCTTGTAGCGGATGCGAGCTTCAACTGGAAGCCAGTGGAGAGAGCGGAGGAGCGGGGTGACGGGAGAGAACTTGGGAAGGTTGAACACCAGACGGGCTGCGGCGTTCTGGATGAGTTGTAGGGGTTTAATGGCACAGGCAGGGAGCCCAGCCAACAGCGAGTTGCAGTAATCCAGACGGGAGATGACAAGTGCCTGGATTAGGACCTGCGCCGCTTCCTGTGTGAGGCAGGGAGTGACTCTGCGGATGTTGTAGAGCATGAACCTACAGGAACGGGCCACCGCCTTGATGTTATTTGAGAACGACAGGGTGTTGTCCAGGATCACGCCAAGGTTCTTAGCGCCTGGGACGAGACACAATGGAGTTGTCAACCGTGATGGCGAGATCATGGAACGGGCAGTCCTTCGGGAGGAAGAGCAGCTCCGTCTTGCCGAGGTTCAGCTTGAGGTGATGATCCGTCATCCACACTGATATGTCTGCCAGACATGCAGAGATGCGATTCGCCACCTGGTCGTCAGAAGGGGGAAAGGAGAAGATTAATTGTGTGTGATCTGCATAGCAATGATAGGAGAGACCATGTGAGGTTATGACAGAGCCAAGTGACTTGGTGTATAGCGAGAATAGGGAGAGGGCCTAGAACAGAGCCCTGGGGGACACCAGTGGTGAGAGCACGTGGTGAGGGAGACGGATTCTCGCCACGCCACCTGGTAGGAGCGACCTGTCAGGTAGGACGCAATCCAAGCGTGGCCGCGCCGGGAGATGCCCAACTCGGAGAGGGTGGAGAGGAGGATCTGATGGTTCACAGTATCGAAGGCAGCCGATAGGTCTAGAAGGATGAGAGCAGAGGAGAGAGTTAGCTTTAGCAGTGCGGAGCGCCTCCGTGATACAGAGAAGAGCAGTCTCAGTTGAATGACTAGTCTTGAAACCTGACTGATTTGGATCAAGAAGGTCATTCTGAGAGATAGCGGAGAGCTGCCAAGACGGCACGTTCAAGAGTTTTGGAGAGAAAAGAAAGAAGGGATACTGGTCTGTAGTTGTTGACATCGGAGGGATCGAGTGTAGGTTTTTCAGAAGGGGTGCAACTCTCGCTCTCTTGAAGACAGGAGGGACGTAGCCAGCGGTCAGGGATGAGTTGATGAGCGAGGTGAGGTAAGGGAGAAGGTCACCGGAGATGGTCTGGAGAAGAGAGGAGGGGATAGGGTCAAGCGGGCAGGTTGTTGGGGCGGCCGGCCGTCACAAGACGCGAGATGTCATCTGGAGAGAGGGAGAAAGAGGTCAGAGCACAGGTAGGGCAGTGTGAGCAGAACCAGCGGTGTCGTTTGACTTAGCAAACGAGGATCGGATGTCGCCGACCTTCTTTTCAAAATGGTTGACGAAGTCATCTGCAGAGAGGGAGGGGGAGGGGAGGAGGATTCAAGAGGGAGGAGAAGGTGGCAAAAGAGCTTCTAGGGTTAGAGGCAGATGCTTGGAATTTAGAGTGGTAGAAAGTGGCTTTAGCAGCAGAGACAGAGGAGTAAAATGTAGAGAGGAGGGAGTGAAAGGATGCCAGGTCCGCAGGGAGGCGAAGTTTTCTCCATTTCCGCTCGGCTGCCCGGAGCCCTGTTCTGTGAGCTCGCAATGAGTCGTCGAGCCACGGAGCGGGGAGGGGAGGACCGAGCCGGCCTGGAGGATAGGGGACATAGAGAGTCAAAGGATGCAGAAAGGGAGGAGAGGAGGGTTGAGGAGGCAGAATCAGAAGATAGGTTGGAGAAGGTTTGAGCAGAGGGAAGAGATGATAGGATGGAAGAGGAGAGAGTAGCGGGGAGAGAGAGCGAAGGTTGGGACGGCGCGATACCATCCGAGTAGGGGCAGTGTGGGTAGTGTTGGATGAGAGCGAGAGGGAAAAGGATACAAGGTAGTGGTCGGAGACTTGGAGGGGAGTTGCAATGAGGTTAGTGGAGGAACAGCATCTAGTA
>NC_088397.1:5016469-5018518 GCF_034236695.1 Oncorhynchus nerka
AGAGCTCCATGACAGGATTGTGTCGGCACAGATCTGGAGACAGGTACAAGCATTTCTGCAGAATTAAAGGTCCCCAAGAACACGAGAAACCTCCATTATTCTTCAATGGAAGAAGTTTGGAACCACCAAGACTCTTCCTAGAGCTGGCCACCTGGCCAAACTGAGCAAATGGGAGAGAAGGGCCTTGGTCAGGGAGGTGGCCAAGAACCCGATGGTTCTTCTCTGTCAGGCTCCAAGGTTCCTCTATGGAGATGAGAGAATTTTCAGAAGGACAACCATCTCTGCAGGACTCCGCTAATCATGCCTTTATGGTAGAGTGCCCAGACGGAAGCCACTCCTCCCGTAAAGGCACATGACTGTCCGCTTGGAATTTGCCAAAGGCACCTAAATGACTCTGACCATGAGAAACAAGATTCTCTGGTCTGATGAAACCAAGATGGAACTCTTTGGCCTGAATGCCAGCGTCATGTCTGGAGAAAACCTGGCACCAACCCTACGGTGAAGCATGGTGGTGGCAGCAGCATGCTGTGGGATGTTTTTCAGCGGCAGGGACTGGGTGATTAGTCAGGATCAAGGGACAGATGAACGTAGCAAAGTATAGAGATCCTTTATGAAAACCAACTTGAGAGCACTCGGGACTCAGACTGGGGTGAAGATTCACCTTCCAACAGGACAACGACCCGAAGCACACAGCCAAGACAACGTGGGAGTGGCTTCGGTACAAGTCTCTGAATGTCATTGAGTGGCCCAGCCAGAGCCCGGACTTGAACCCGATCAAACATCTCTGGAGAGACCTGAAAATAGCTTTGCAGAGACGATCCCCATCCAACCTGACAGAGCTTGAGAGCTTCTGCAGAGAAGAATGGGAGAAACTCCCCAAATACAAGTGTGCCAAGCTTGTAGCTTCATACCCAACAAGACTCAAGGCTGTAATTGCTGCCAGAGGTGCTTCAACTAACTATTGTATAAAGGGCCTGAATACTTACATACCTGTAATATTTCAGTTATTTCTAAAAACCTGTTTTTGCCCTTGTCATTATGGGGTATTGTGATGTCATTATGGGCGTATTGTGATGTCATTTTGGGGTATTGCGATGTCATTTTGGGGTATTGTGATGTCATTTTGGGGTATTGTGATGCCATTATGGGGTATTGTTTGTAGATTGATGTGAAGGGGGAAAAAACGATTTCATCAATTTTAGAATAAGGCTGTAAATGTAACAAGACGTGGAAAAAAATCAAGGGGTCTACTTACTTTTTGAATGCAGTGTAGATGTTATTTCATGCTACTGAGACTTGTATGGATGACACCAGTATTGCCAGCATTTGTTTTATTCACTGGTCTATCTGTAGTGTTTAGAGTGTAGACTAAAGAAGTGAAGTAGACAAACTGCCAGTGTTTTAAAGTTCTATGAAATGAGTCTATGTAGTTACTAACCCTTGTGATTTTGAGTGGAAGACTATATAGCTCATCATTTTCACCACTTTTGCCTCTTTCTTTTTGACTCCTACCCAGTTTTAGAATAGTTTTATTCCCCTTCCCATACAGCCTACTGAAATGAATACATACACTACCATTGAAAAGTTTAGGGTCACTTAGAAATGTCCTTGTTTTTTGAAAGAAAGGTTTTTTGTCCATTAAAATAACATCAAATTGACCATTAATACAGTGGAGGCGTTGTTAATGTTGTAAATGACTTGTAGCTGGAAACGGATGATTTTAAATGGAATATCTACATAAGAGATACACAGGCCCATTATCAGCAACCATCACTCCTGTCCAATGGCATATTGTGTTGGCTAATCCCAGGTTTACAACATTAACATTACAAACCCTTTTGCAATTATGTTAGCACAGCTGAAAACTGTGGTGCTGATTGGCACAAAAATGTGCTATTCTTTCAAAACATGGACATTTGTAACTTTAGAATGCATTAATTTATTTCACCACTAATGGTGGTGTATTGGTGGTGTAAATGAAATTGAACCTTTATTTAACTTCCTTTACATACAGGTTATTGTCGGAATTCGGATGACTGACATGCCCAA
>NC_088397.1:5019018-5074018 GCF_034236695.1 Oncorhynchus nerka
TATCTATAGGTTCTAGAGTAGTACACCATGTTGATCAGTGTATTATCTATAGGCTCTAGCATACAGAATGTTGATCAGTGTATTATCTATAGGCTCTAGCATACAGAATGTTGATCAGTTATTAACATAGAGCATTCTATGTCAATCAAATGTAGTTGGTAAAACGCTGACATTTGGAATGTTTCAAATCAAAAAGACATGATGATAGAAACTGAAACATTGTGATTTTAGAGACACAAAATATCAATAGCCTATGTGTCCTGGCAATCCCAACAATAGCATATTAAAGTGTTAGCACATTCTCGGCTATACTGGGCTCTACTGGGCTCTACTGGTTTATGCTGGGCTCTGCTCGGTTCTACTGGGCTCTACTGGGTTATGCTGGACTCTGCTCGGCTCTACTGGGCTCTGCTGTGCTATACTGGGCCCTACTGTGCTCTACTGAGCTCTACTGAGCTCTACTGGGCTCTTCTGCACTCTGCTGTGCTCTACTGGACTCTACTGGGCTCTACTGGGCTATACTGAGCTCTACTGGACTCTACTCGGCTCTACTGGGCTCTACTGAGCTCTACTGGGCTCTGCTGGGCTCTGCTGCACTCTGCTGGACTCTGCTGGGCTATACTGATCTCTACTGGGTTCTACTGGGCTCTAAAGGGCTCTGCTGGGATCTACTGGGCTCTGCATTGGAATGTTGGAATGTGCTGCCCTACCCTGGCTGGCCAGGACACTCAGGTGAATAATAACAGGGAGACAAACTAAATAAAACTATTTTAGTATATTGTTAACTTAAGATTCTCATCAAGACAGGCAGACATGCCAGCCAGACAAACAGTAGGCAGACAGTCCAGCCAGACAAACAGTAGGCAGACAGTCCAGCCAGACAAACAGTAGGCAGACAGTCCAGCCAGACAAACAGTAGGCAGACAGTCCAGCCAGACAAACAGTAGGCAGACAGTCCAGCCAGACAAACAGTAGGCAGACATGCCAGCCAGACAAACAGTAGGCAGACAGTCCAGCCAGACAAACAGTAGGCAGACAGTCCAGCCAGACAAACAGTAGGCAGACAGTCCAGCCAGACAAACAGTAGGCAGACAGTCCAGCCAGACAAACAGTAGGCAGACAGTCCAGCCAGACAAACAGTAGGCAGACATGCCAGCCAGACAAACAGTAGGCAGACAGTCCAGCCAGACAAACAGTAGGCAGACAGTCCAGCCAGACAAACAGTAGGCAGACAGTCCAGCCAGACAAACAGTAGGCAGACAGTCCAGCCAGACAAACAGTAGGCAGACAGTCCAGCCAGACAAACAGTAGGCAGACAGTCCAGCCAGACAAACAGTAGGCAGACATGCCAGCCAGACAAACAGTATGCAGACAGTCCAGCCAGACAAACAGTAGGCAGACATGCCAGCCAGACAAACAGTAGGCAGACAGTCCAGCCAGACAAACAGTAGGCAGACAGTCCAGCCAGACAAACAGTAGGCAGACAGTCCAGCCAGACAAACAGTAGGCAGACATGCCAGCCAGACAAACAGTAGGCAGACATGCCAGCCAGACAAACAGTAGGCAGACAGTCCAGCCAGACAAACAGTAGGCAGACATGCCAGCCAGACAAACAGTAGGCAGACAGTCCAGCCAGACAAACAGTAGGCAGACATTCCAGCCAGACAAACAGTAGGCAGACAGTCCAGCCAGACAAACAGTAGGCAGACATTCCAACCAGACTAACAGTAGGCAGACAGACCAGTCAGACTAACAGTACAGTAGACTCGACATTGCACAAGCAGAGTAAAGGCTATGTTTAAGAGTTTAAAGAGGATGAATGGAAACACAGGTTGCTAATGAACAATAACTAGGCCCTATAACTAGGCCCTATAACTAGGCCCAATAACTAGGCCCTATAACTAGGCCCTATAACTAGGCCCAATAACTAGGCCCTATAACTAGGCCCTATAACTAGGCCCAATAACTTGGCCCTATAACTAGGCCCTATAACTAGGCCCTATAACTAGACCCAATAACTTGGCCCTATAACTAGGCCCAATAACTTGGCCCTATAACTAGGCCCTATAACTAGGCCCTATAACTAGACCCAATAACTTGGCCCTATAACTAGGCCCTATAACTAGGCCCAATAACTAGGCCCTATAACTAGGCCCTATAACTAGGCCCTATAACTAGGCCCAATAACTAGGCCCTATAACTAGGCCCAATAACTAGGCCCTATAACTAGGCCCAATAACTAGGCCCTATAACTAGGCCCAATAACTAGGCACTATCGATGACCTTAGAAACTATCCGCTTTGACCTGACAGATCTGAATGAATAGGTTGGACGGATGGCTTCGATTATCCAGACATCGATTTGCAAACCGTTTATATGCTAATAATCCACAGATTATTATTTTTTTTTTTAAAGACCTTGAACTACCCTCAGCAGTCATTATTCTACTGAGCTAATGGCTACCCTCAGCAGTCATTATTCTACTGTGCACTACTGAGCTAATGGCTACCCTCAGCAGTCATTATTCTACTGTGCACTACTGAGCTAATGGCTACCCTCAGCAGTCATTATTCTACTGTGCTCTACTGAGCTAATGGCTACCCTCAGCAGTCATTATTCTACTGTGCTCTACTGAGCTAATGGCTACCCTCAGCAGTCATTATTCTACTGTGCTAACGGCTACCCTCAGCAGTCATTATTCTACTGAGCTGACGGCTACCCTCAGCAGTCATTATTCTACTGAGCTAACGGCTACCCTCAGCAGTCATTATTCTACTGTGCTAACGGCTACCCTCAGCAGTCATTATTCTACTGAGCTAACGGCTAACCTCAGCAGTCATTATTCTACTGAGCTAACGGCTACCCCCAGCAGTCATTATTCTACTGAGCTAACGGCTACCCTCAGCAGTCATTATTCTACTGAGCTAACGGCTACCCTCAGCAGTCATTATTCTACTGTGCTAAAGGCTACCCTCAGCAGTCATTATTCTACTGTGCTAAAGGCTACCCTCAGCAGTCATTATTCTTAGAGGAGGTCAGAACCAGCTTTGACAGAGACGTCACCAGAGTTTTATTACCATATTTATAAAGTCCTTCTTACATCAGCTGATGTCACAAAGTGCTGTACAGAAACCCTCAGCCTAAAACCCCACAAACAAGAAGCAATGCAGGTGTAGAAGCACGGTGGCTAGGGACAAAACTCTCTGGAAAGGCAGGAACCTAGAGAGGAACCAGGCTACGAGGGTTGGCCAGTCCTCTTCTCTTAGAGAAGAAACCTCCTTGGTTACTTCCTAGCACATTCTTGGAGGAATGGTTCCTGAACTTCCTGTTTTTATCGCCCCGCATTGTTATTTAGCCTACTTTTATTGTTGGGTATTTTTTGGGTTATTTGAAATACATTTTTAGACTTACTATTTCCACGTTGTTTTTATTTTACGTTGTTGATGTAAACACTTTTTATAGTGAATGGTTGGTGTTAATGGATGGTGTAAAAACGAGTTAAAACAACAATACATTCTTTAAATTGAAAATACATTCTAGAAAGTAGTTATTGGCTGTTTTTAGTATTCACAATATTCTGCCCATATGAACACATTAATATAGGCCCAGGCTACAATATTCTGCCCATATGAACACATTAATATAGGCACAGGCTACAATATTCTGCCCATATGAACACATTAATATAGGCCCAGGACACAATATTCTGCCCATATGAACACATTAATATAGGCCCAGGCTACAATATTCTGCCCATATGAACACATTAATATAGGCCCAGGCTACAATATTCTGCCCATATGAACACATTAATATAGGCCCAGGACACAATATTCTGCCCATATGAACACATTAATATAGGCCCAGGCCACAATATTCTGCTCATATGAACGAATGTACATAGGCCCAGGCCACAATATTCTGCTCATAAGAACGAATGTACATAGGCCCAGGCCACAATATTCTGCCCATATGAACACATTAACATAGGCCCAGGCCACAATATTCTGCTGATATGAACGAATGTACATAGGCCCAGGCCACAATATTCTGCTCATAAGAACGAATGTACATAGGCCCAGGCCACAATATTCTGCCCATATGAACAGATTAACATAGGCCCAGGCCACAATATTCTGCTCATATGAACGAATGTACATAGGCCCAGGCCACAATATTCTGCCCATATGAACTCATTAATATAGGCCCAGGCCACAATATTCTGCCCATATGAACACATTAATATAGGCCCAGGCCACAATATTCTGCCCATATGAACACATTAATATAGGCCCAGGACACAATATTCTGCCCATATGAACACGTTAATATAGGCCCAGGACACAATATTCTGCCCATATGAACACATTAATATAGGCCCAGGACACAATATTCTGCCCATATGAAGGAATGTATATACCATATTTGTAGCCATACAAATTTAATGAAAATCAGTAAGCCTTTTTATTAAATAACAGATTCATGAACACAATCAGGAAGTAGTTAACCTACACAGAGTTGTTTTATATTCTTTAACAACAGTCTCAGGAACACAATCAGGAAGTAGTTAACCTACACAGAGCATGTGAGTCTTCAGAGCCCTCTGTCTGAACCGTCCATCACCTCTGTATTCTCTCTTGTGCTGAGATCTTTAGCCTTCTCCGTCCTTTCCTAACCCTGATGACGGCGTCGGGACGGAACGCATTGGTTTTAGTAAGAAAACAGCTACCTGATCAATTTCCAAGAGTGGCTGAATATCCTTTTCACTTCCTTTTCCTCTTGTCTAAATGATGACAGACTACATCAATTCCCTTTCTTCTTGTCTCCATGGTGACAGACTACATCACTTCCCTTTCCTCTTGTCTACATGATGACAGACTACATCACTTCCCTTTCCTCTTGTCTCCATGGTGACAGACTACATCACTTCCCTTTCCTCTTGTCTACATGATGACAGACTACATCACTTCCCTTTCCTCTTGTCTCCATGGTGACAGACTACATCACTTCCCTTTCCTCTTGTCTCCATGGTGACAGACTACATCACTTCCTTTTATTATTGTCTACATGATGACAGACTACATCACTTCCCTTTCCTCTTGTCTTCATGGTGACAGACTACATCACTTCCTTTTCCTCTTGTCTCCATGGTGACAGACTACATCACTTCCTTTCCTCTTGTCTACATGATGACAGACTACATCACTTCCTTTCCTCTTGTCTACATGATGACAGACTACATCACTTCCCTTTCCTCTTGTCTACATGGTGACAGACTACATCACTTCCTTTTCTTCTTGTCTACATGATGACAGACTACATCACTTCCCTGTCCTCTTGTCTACATGATGACAGACTACATCACTTCCTTTCCTCTTGTCTACATGATGACAGACTACATCACTTCCCTTTCCTCTTGTCTACATGATGACAGACTACATCACTTCCCTTTCCTCTTGTCTACATGGTGACAGACTACATCACTTCCCTTTCCTCTTGTCTACATGGTGACAGACTACATCACTTCCCTTTCCTCTTGTCTACATGGTGACAGACTACATCACTTCCCTTTCCTCTTGTCTACATGATGACAGACTACATCACTTCCCTTTCCTCTTGTCTACATGATGACAGACTACATCACTTCCCTTTCCTCTTGTCTACATGATGACAGACTACATCACTTCCCTTTCCTCTTGTCTACATGATGACAGACTACATCACTTCCCTGTCCTCTTGTCTACATGATGACAGACTACATCACTTCCCTTTCCTCTTGTCTACATGATGACAGACTACATCACTTCCCTTTCCTCTTGTCTACATGATGACAGACTACATCACTTCCCTTTCCTCTTGTCTACATGATGACAGACTACATCACTTCCCCTCTTGTCTACATGATGACAGACTACATCACTTCCCTTTCCTCTTGTCTACATGATGACAGACTACATCACTTCCCTGTCCTCTTGTCTACATGATGACAGACTACATCACTTCCCTGTCCTCTTGTCTACATGATGACAGACTACATCAGCATTTAGTGGAAGCTTGGCACTCCCATTCATGTTGTAAATTAGCACTGTTTAACACACCCTCAGCAGAGCAACCAAAGGAGCAGCCATCCTCTCCTCACAGCCCCCAGTGTAGTGGACTGGTGACTGGTGACTGGTGCTCTGTCCTAGGGGGAGGTCGTGTCAGACTGGGCCCAGTGTGACACACCGCTCTGGGGCTTTCAAACATCTGGACTCCCTCCTCTGTCTTGCTCCCTGAGGATGGAGGCCCCCTGTGGTGGCGTCTGGACAGATAGCAGCGGTCACATGATCTGAGTCCTAAACGGAACACTGCTCCCTGCAGGCTCTGGTCAAGGTAGTGGACTAAATAAGGGAACATGGCGCCATTTGGGATGCCACCATGGTGGCTGGGAAATACAAGGACCCTAGGCATTAACACACACACACACACACACACACACACACACACACACACACACACACACACACACACACACACACACACACACACACACACACACACACACACACACACACACACACACACACACACGGTCAACTGAAGGTCACTGTGTTAGACAGTAATGACTCTAACTGGGGGAATCTACCCAGCAACCCACCTTCACACAGACAATATGTTGTTGGTATTTTGGACCAATCGTCTGTCTTCCCCTTCAATCACACAGTGACACTATGAACATCAAATCAAATGTATTTATAAAGCCCTTCTTACATCAGCTGATGTCACAAAGTGCTGTACAGAAACCCAGCCTAAAACCCCAAACAGCAAGCAATGCAGGTGTAGAAGCACAGTGGCTAGGAAAAACTCCTAGAAAGGCAGGAACCTAGGAAGAAATCTAGAGAGGAACCAGGCTATGTGGGGTGGCCAGTCCTCTTCTGGCTGTGCTGGGTAGAGAAGAACCAGGCTCTGAGGGGTGGCCAGTCCTCTACTGGCTGTGCCGGGTAGAGAGGAACCAGGCTATGTGGGGTGGCCAGTCCTCTACTGGCTGTGCCAGGTAGAGAGGAACCAGGCTATGTGGGGTGGCCAGTCCTCTTCTGGCTGTGCCGGGTAGAGAGGAACCAGGCTCTGAGGGGTGGCCAGTCCTCTACTGGCTGTGCCGGGTAGAGAGGAACCAGGCTATGTGGGGTGGCCAGTCCTCTTCTGGCTGTACCGGGTAGAGAGGAACCAGGCTATGTGGGGTGGCCAGTCCTCTACTGGCTGTGCCGGGTAGAGAGGAACCAGGCTATGTGGGGTGGCCAGTCCTCTACTGGCTGTGCCGGGTAGAGAGGAACCAGGCTTTGAGGGGTGGCCAATCCTCTTCTGGCTGTGCCGGGTAGAGAGGAACCAGGCTATGAAGGGTGGCCAGTCCTCTTCTGGCTGTACCAGGTCATTCACGATGTGAGTTTGGAGGGTGACGTCAGTCCGTTTATGTAAAGTCTGAGATACACAGAAATACAGAATACAATAAGCCAGCCCTGGAGACAAAAACACACACAGACGGGGACACACACACACACACACACACACACACACACACACACACACACACACACACACACACACACACACACACACACCTTCTCCTGGAACGGACACACACACACACACACCTTCTCCTGGAACGGACACACACACACACACACCTTCTCCTGGAACGGACACACACACACACACACCTTCTCCTGGAACGGACACACACACACACACCTTCTCCTGGAACGGACACACACACACACACACTTCTCCTGGAATGGACACACACACACACACACCTTCTCCTGGAACGGACACACACACACACACACCTTCTCCTGGAACGGACACACACACACACACACCTTCTCCTGGAACGGACACACACACACACACACCTTCTCCTGGAACGGACACACACACACACACACCTTCTCCTGGAACGAACAACACACACACACCTTCTCCTGGAACGGACACACACACACACACACCTTCTCCTGGAACGGACACACACACACACACACCTTCTCCTGGAAGGGACACACACACACCTTCTCCTGGAACGGACACACACACACACACACACACACCTTCTCCTGGAACGGACACACACACACCTTCTCCTGGAACGGACACACACACACCTTCTCCTGGAACGGACACACACACACCTTCTCCTGGAACGGACACACACACACACACACCTTCTCCTGGAACGGACACACACACACACACACCTTCTCCTGGAACGGACACACACACACACACACCTTCTCCTGGAACGGACACACACACACCTTCTCCTGGAACGGACACACACACACACACACCTTCTCCTGGAACGGACACACACACACACACACCTTCTCCTGGAAGGGACACACACACACCTTCTCCTGGAACGGACACACACACACACACACCTTCTCCTGGAACGGACACACACACACACACACCTTCTCCTGGAACGGACACACACACACCTTCTCCTGGAACGGACACACACACACACACACCTTCTCCTGGAACGGACACACACACACCTTCTCCTGGAACGGACACACACACACCTTCTCCTGGAACGGACACACACACACACACACCTTCTCCTGGAACGGACACACACACACACACACCTTCTCCTGGAACGGACACACACTGCCTGTGGTGGGGAATCATATCAATGGTCATAATAATAATGTGTTATGGTTGAAACAACAAACACGCTGGTTAAACCATCCAGAGGTCAAGGACCTAGAGGCTCAACGCCTTGGTCTCAAGTAGTGCACTACGTAGGGAATAGAGTCTCAAAGTAGTGCACTACTTAGGGAAATAGGGTCTCAAGTAGTGCACTACGTAGGGAAATAGGGTCTCAAGTAGTGCACTACGTAGGGAATAGGGTCTAAAGTAGTGCACTACGTAGGGAATAGGGTCTAAAGTAGTGCACTACGTAGGGAATAGGGTCTAAAGTAGTGCACTACGTAGGGAATAGGGTCTCAAGTAGTGCACTACGTAGGGAATAGCGTCTCAAGTAGTGCACTACGTAGGGAATAGGGTCTAAAGTAGTGCACTACGTAGGGAATAGTGTCTAAAGTAGTGCACTACGTAGGGATTAGGGTTTCAAGTAGTGCACTACGTAGGGAATAGGGTCTCAAGTAGTGCACTACGTAGGGAATAGTGTCTAAAGTAGTGCACTACGTAGGGATTAGGGTCTAAAGTAGTGCACTATGTAGGGAATAGGGTCTAAAGTACTGGACTACATAGGGAATAGGGTCTAAGTACTGCACTACATAGGGAAACTATATAGGGAATAGGGTCTAAAATAGTGCACTATATAGGACCAAGAGGCTCAACGCCTTGGTCTAAAGTTGTTTACTATGTAGGGAAACTATATAGGGAATAGGGTCTAAAATAGGGCACTATATAGGACCAAGAGGTCAACGCCTTGGTCTAAAGTTGTTCACTATGTAGGGAAACTATATAGGGAATAGGGTCTAAAATAGTGCACTATATAGGACCAAGAGGCTCAACGCCTTGGTCTAAAGTTGTTCACTATGTAGGGAAACTATATAGGGAATAGGGTGCTATTTGGAATTTAACCATGGTGTCCATTCCGATACCAGTACTGTGTATCTTCCTCTATTCTCCTCTGTTCTCCTCTGTTCTCCCCTGGTCTCCTCTGGTCTCCTCTACCTCCTCTGGTCTCCTCTGTTCTCCTCTGTTCTCCCTGGTCTCCTCTGTTCTCCTCTGTACTCCTCTGTTCTCCTGGTCTCCTCTGTTCTCCTCTGGTCTCATCTGTTCTCCCCTGGTCTCCTCTACCTCCTCTGTTCTCCTCTGTTCTCCTCTGGTCTCCTCTGTTCTCCCCTGGTCTCCTCTACCTCCTCTGGTCTCCTCTGTTCTCCCCTGGTCTCCTCTGTTCTCCTCTACCTCCTCTGTTCTCCTCTGTTCTCCTCTGGTCTCCTGTACTTCCTCTAACTCCTCTGTTCTCCTCTGTTCTCCTCTACCTCCTCTGGTCTCCTCTGTTCTCCTCTACCTCCTCTGGTCTCCTCTGTTCTCCTCTGTTCTCCTCTACGTCCTCTTGTCTCCTCTGTTCTCCTCTACCTCCTCTGGTCTCCTCTGGTCTCCTCTGTTCACCTCTACCTCCTCTGGTCTCCTCTGTTCTCCTCTACCTCCTCTGTTCTCCTCTGTTCTCCTCTACCTCCTCTGGTCTCCCCTGTTCTCCTCTGTTCTCCTCTACCTCCTCTTGTCTCCTCTGTTCTCCTCTACCTCCTCTGTTCTCCTCTGTTCTCCTCTGTTCTCCTCTACTCTCCTCTACGTCCTCTTGTCTCCTCTGTTCTCCTCTACCTCCTCTGGTCTCCTCTGGTCTCCTCTGTTCACCTCTACCTCCTCTGTTCTCCTCTGGTCTCCTCTACCTCCTTTGTTCTCCTCTGGTCTCCTCTACCTCCTCTGTTCTCCTCTGTTCTCCTCTGTTCTCCTCTACCTCCTCTGTTCTCCTCTGGTCTCCTCTGTTCTCCTCTACCTCCTCTGTTCTCCTCTGGTCTCCTCTGTTCACCTCTACCTCCTCTGGTCTCCTCTGGTCTCCTCTACCTCCTCTGTTCTCCTCTACCTCCTCTGTTCTCCTCTGTTCTCCTCTACCTCCTCTGGTCTCCTCTGGTCTCCTCTGTTCTCCTCTACCTCCTCTGTTCTCCTCTGTTCTCCTCTACCTCCTCTGGTCTCCTCTGGTCTCCTCTGTTCTCCTCTGGTCTCCTCTGGTCTCCTCTGTTCTCCTCTACCTCCTCTGGTCTCCTCTGGTCTCATCTGTTCTCCTCTACCTCCTCTGGTCTCCTCTGTTCTCCTCTACCTCCTCTGGTCTCCTCTGTTCTCATCTGTTCTCCTCTACCTCCTCTGGTCTCCTCTGTTCTCCTCTACCTCCTCTGTTCTCCTCTACTTCC
The DNA here is from genome assembly GCF_034236695.1 of Oncorhynchus nerka. Classification (NCBI taxonomy): domain Eukaryota; kingdom Metazoa; phylum Chordata; class Actinopteri; order Salmoniformes; family Salmonidae; genus Oncorhynchus; species Oncorhynchus nerka. Next base: position 5,029,944 of record NC_088397.1, read on the forward strand.
TCTGTTCTCCTCTGTTCTCCTCTACCTCCTCTGTTCTCCTCTGGTCTCCTCTGGTCTCCTGTACCTCCTCTACCTCCTCTGGTCTCCTCTGGTCTCCTCTGGTCTCCTCTGTTCTCCTCTACCTCCTCTGGTCTCCTCTGTTCTCCTCTACCTCCTCTACCTCCTCTGTTCTCCTCTGGTCTCCTCTACCTCCTCTACCTCCTCTGTTCTTCTCTGGTCTCCTCTGGTCTCCTCTACCTCCTCTGTTCTCCTCTGGTCTCCTCTGTTCTCCTCTGTTCTTCTCTGTTCTCCTCTGGTCTCCTCTACCTCCTCTACCTCCTCTGTTCTCCTCTGTTCTCCTCTGTTCTCCTCTGGTCTCCTCTGTTCTCCTCTACCTCCTCTGTTCTCCTCTGTTCTCCTCTACCTCCTCTGGTCTCCTCTGGTCTCCTCTACCTCCTCTGTTCTCCTCTGGTCTCCTCTACCTCCTCTACCTCCTCTGTTCTCCTCTGGTCTCCTCTGGTCTCCTCTACCTCCTCTACCTCCTCTGTTCTCCTCTGGTCTCCTCTGGTCTCCTCTACCTCCTCTACCTCCTCTGTTCTCCTCTGTTCTCCTCTGTTCTCCTCTGGTCTCCTCTACCTCCTCTGTTCTCCTCTGGTCTCCTCTGGTCTCCTCTACCTCCTCTACCTCCTCTGTTCTCCTCTGGTCTCCTGTACCTCCTCTAACTCCTCTGTTCACCTCTACCTCCTCTGGTCTCCTGTACCTCCTCCTCAACCCAGTAGTCAGCTGGTGGATGGACACTGAACAGCCACAGGGAAGTTATCGACCCTATTTAGGTCGAATAACACCCACATATGGCCAAAGTTAATCATCCCTAAGGCTATTAATGCGTTCCAAATGGTGCCCTACTCAATATATAATGCACTACTTTTAACCAGTTCACATCTCTATAGTGCACCATGTAAGAAATAGGGCGCCATTTTGAACGCGGTGTACGTTTGGCTGTGTGGACAACTAACATGCTACACAGACACTTAGAATATGTCCTAAATGGCCCCCTCATTCCCTATGTAGTTCACTTACTTTTGATCAGAGTCCCGAGAAGAAAGTAGTGCACTACATAGGGAAGAGGGTTCCATTTTGGACACAGGCTTACTGTACGTAGAGCTGTAGGAAGTGAAAGGTGAAGGATCACGCTAGTTTGTACTGAGGGGGCTGCGTTAAACTAAATGAACAATATTTGAACAAATGTCAATTTGAACTTAAACTTTAAAAGGGTTGTGAAAAGACTGTACATTTGTTTTGCTTTTGGTTAAAGGTTTTCTTTTTTTTCAATAAAAAGATATCGTAGACATATCTGTAGAAAATGTCACTGTTGTGTCAATGTTACCAGACACAAAAAGGAAGTGACATTTCACTCCTAGTTGTTTCATTTGTTTAATTTGACCTTTATTTAACTAGGCACCTTTATTTAACTAGGCACCTTTATTTACTTCAGTTAAGAACAAATTCTTATTCACAATGACGGCGTACCCCGGTCAAACCCAGACACGGACAACGCTGGGCCAATTGTGCACTGCCCTATGGGACTCCCAATCACTGCCGGTTGTGATACATCCCGGGATCAAACCAGGGTCTGTAGTGACGCCTCTAGCACTGAGATGCAGTGCCCTAGACCGCTGAGCCACTGCCCTATGGGACTCCCAATCACTGTGATACATTCCGGGATCAAACCAGGGTCTGTAGTGACGCCTCTAGCACTGAGTGCAGTGCCCTAGACGGCTGAGCCACTCGGGAGCATATATCATAAATCAGTGTAAAATATACATGAGGATTTGATTTTGACAATGACGTCAGTGTATTCAAGACTCCTCTGGAGAATGAAATACCTCCTTTCATATACATGAAGAGATTAGAGGCTTCATCCCAAATGGCTCCTTCTACAGTGTGCTACTGTTCACCAAAGCCCTTATGTCATTAAGAAGTTCACTGTGAGGGATCAGGTGCCATTTGGTATTCACACTGAGATACATATTGACCAGATTATCCCCATAGCCATTGAAATAGAAGCACAGACCAATTGACATTAATGGAAATTGCCAATCTAGCTAACTGTTATCTAATAGCATCTATCTCAGCCATTCTAGTTATTATATTTATTTGGCTGTAGCACCAGCTAGCTAACAGCATCTATCTCTACCATTCTAGTAATTATTTTTCTGTGGCTGTAGCATCAGATATCTAACAGCATCTATCTCTACCATTCTAGGGATTATATTTCTATGGCTGTAGCACCAGCTAGCTAACAGCATCTATCTCAGCCATTCTAGTGATTATATTTCTATGGCTGTAGCACCAGCTAGCTAACAGCATCTATTTCTACCATTCTAGTGATTATATTTCTGTGGCTGTAGCACCAGCTAGCTAACAGCATCTATCTCTACCATTCTAGTGATTATATTTCTGTGGCTGTAGCATCAGATAGCTAACAGAATCTATCTCTTCCATTCTAGTGATTATATGTCTATGGCTGTAGCACCAGATAGCTAACAGCATCTATCTCAGCCATTCTAGTGATTATATTTCTGTGGCTGTAGCACCAGCTAGCTAACAGCATCTATCTCTACCATTCTAGTGATTATATTTCTGTGGCTGTAGCATCAGATAGCTAACAGCATCTATCTCTTCCATTCTTGTGATTATATTTCTGTGGCTGTAGCACGAGCTAGCTAACAGCATCTATCTCTGACTTTGCTGAAAATGTACTCACTATGTCTGTGATATGTGGTTGTCCCATCTAGCTATCGTAAGATGGATGCACTGACTGTAAGTCTCTCTGGATAATAGCGTCTGCTAAATGACTGTAATGAAGAAAAATATGCAAATGTTGAACGGTTAGACTAAAATGGCACCCTGTTCCCTACATAGTGCACTATACTTTAGACCAGAGCCCTGTAGTCCCTGGTCAGAAGAAGTGCAGTGTATATTGAATAGGGTTCCTTTTAGGATGCACACGGTGAGTCAGATAGTGATGATGGATCAGTCCAGGACCAGGGCGACAGAACCCATTTCATCCAGACTCATGACTCCAAACTACATTTCCTCAACCCTCTTACTTGAAACATCCATTCTAGTGTTCTGACATAGTTGTTTATCACTCCAGGAAAGGGAGAGATGGGGGAGAGGGAGAGGGTAGGGGGGGAAGGTAGAGAGAGAGAGGTTAGTGGGTAGAGATGGAGAGAGAGAGAGGGGGAGAGGGAGAAGGTAGGGGGGAAGGTAGAGAGAGAGAGGTTAGTGGGTAGAGATGGAAAGAGAGAGAGAGTGAGAGAGAGAGAGAGAGAGAGAGAAAGAGAGAGTGAGAGAGAAAGAGAGAGAGAAGGAGATAGAGAGAGAGAAAGAAAGAGAGAAAGACAGAGAGATAGAGAGAGATCAAGAGATAGGGGAGAGATACATTGAGAGAGAGATAGAGACCCGGAAAACCTGAGTCTACGCCTTCACTATGGTGAATCACTAAAACAATACAAAAATCCACTACGGAAAAAGAAGGAACAGAACGTCACAAATCAGACTCTAACCACTTCTGGGAAAATCGGAAAACACTAAACAAACCACAACACGAAGAATTATCTATCCAAAATGGAGATGTATGGGTAAACCACTTCTCCAATCTTTTTGGCTCGATAACAAAGAATAAAGAGCATGATCAAACACAAATCTTAGAATCAAATATTAAAGACAACCATAACCCACTGGATTCTCCAATTACCTTGAATGAGTTACAGGACAAAATAAAAACCCTCCAACCCAAAAAGGCCTGTGGTGTTGATGGTATCCTTAACGAAATGATCAAATATACAGACAACAAATTCCAATTGGCTATACTAAAACTCTTTAACATCATTCTTAGCTCTGGCATCTTCCCCAATATTTGGAACCAAGGACTGATCACCCCAATCCACAAGAGTGGAGACACATTTTACCCAAATAACTACTGTGGGATATGCGTCAACAGCAACCTTGGGAAAATCCTCTGCATTATCATTAACAGCAGACTCGTACATTTCCTCAATGAAAACAATGTACTGAGGAACAATAGGGTAATAGGATGGCTCTAGGAACAATAGGGTATTAGGATGGCTCTAGGAACAATAGGGTAATAGGATGGCTCTAGGAACAATATGGTAATAGGATGGCTGTAGGAACAATATGGTAATAGGATGGCTCTAGGAACAATAGGGTAATAGGATGGCTGTAGGAACAACAGGGTAATAGGATGGCTGTAGGAACAATAGGGTAATAGGATGGCTCTAGGAACAATAGGGTAATAGGATGGCTGAAGAAACAACAGGGTAATAGGATGGCTGTAGGAACAATAGGGTAATAGGATGGCTCTAGGAACAATAGGGTAATAGAATGGCTCTAGGAACAATAGGGTAATAGGATGGCTGTAGGAACAATAGGGTAATAGGATGGCTCTAGGAACAATATGGTAATAGGATGGCTCTAGGAACAATAGTGTAATAGGATGGCTCTAGGAACAATAGGGTAATAAGATGGCTGTAGGAACAATAGGGTAATAGGATGGCTCTAGGAACAATAGGGTAATAGGATGGCTCTAGGAACAATAGGGTAATAGGATGGGGTAATAGGATGTAATATGGTAATAGGATGGCTCTAGGAACAATAGTGTAATAGGATGGCTCTAGGAACAATAGGAACAATAGGGTAATAGGATGGCTCTAGGAACAATAGGGTAATAACAATAGATGGCTGTAGGAACAATAGGGTAATAGGATGGCTCTAGGAACAATAGGGTAATAGGATGGCTCTAGGAACAATAGGGTAATAGGATGGCTCTAGGAACAATAGGGTAATAGGATGGCTCTAGGAACAATAGGGTAATAGGATGGCTGTAGGAACAATAGGGTAATAGGATGGCTGTAGGAACAATAGGGTAATAGGATGGCTGTAGGAACAATATGGTAATAGGATGGCTGTAGGAACAATAGGGTAATAGGATGGCTGTAGGAACAATAGGGTAATAGGATGGCTGAAATAAAATAGGAATTATGGCTGTAGGAAAAAGGTAATAGAATAATGGATGGCTCTAGGAACAATAGGGTAATAGGATGGCTCTAGGAACAATAGGGTAATAGGATGGCTCTATGAACAATAGGGTAATAGGATGGCTGTAGGAACAATATGGTAATAGGATGGCTGTAGGAACAATAGGGTAATAGGATGGCTGTAGGAACAATATGGTAATAGGATGGCTGTAGGAACAATAGGGTAATAGGATGGCTGTAGGAACAATAGGGTTATAGGATGGCTCTAGGAACAATAGGGTTATAGGATGGCTCTAGGAACAATAGGGTAATAGGATGGCTCTTGGAACAATAGGGTTATAGGATGGCTCTAGGAACAATAGGGTTATAGGATGGCTCTAGGAACAATAGGGTAATATGATGGCTCTAGGAACAATAGGGTTATAGGATGGCTCTAGGAACAATAGGGTAATAGGATGGCTCTAGGAACAATAGGGTAATAGGATGGCTGTAGGAACAATAGGGTTATAGGATGGCTCTAGGAACAATAGGGTAATGGGATGGCTGTAGGAACAATAGGGTAATAGGATGGCTCTAGGAACAATAGGGTAATAGGATGGCTCTAGGAACAATAGGGTAATAGGATGGCTCTAGGAACAATAGGGTAATAGGATGGCTGTAGGAACAATAGGGTAATAGGATGGCTCTAGGAACAATAGGGTAATAGGATGGCTGTAGGAACAATAGGGTAATAGGATGGCTCTAGGAACAATAGGGTAATAGGATGGCTCTAGGAACAATAGAGTTATAGGATGGCTCTAGGAACAATATGGTAATAGGATGGCTGTAGGAACAATAGGGTAATAGGATGGCTGTAGGAACAATAGGGTAATAGGATGGCTGTAGGAACAATAGGGTAATAGGATGGCTGTAGGAACAATACAGGACTAAATAAAGGAGCCATAGGATGGCTTTTCAACCTTTTTATTACTACAAAATTGTACATTCTGTGATCAATTTGAAATTGAAATTAATTGATTATTATCAATAAAAATACAGTCGATGACCCCTGACCCTTGGATTCTAATGGAAGGCAACCAAAGGTTTCATAACAAATAATGCAACTGCAGTTAAAAAACGAGATGATAAGGAATAAGGTTTTGAATGTCTGTCCGATATCTGTCAGAAAGCTCATCAAATATTTGTTTTGTTTTTTTACTCATATTTAACCCCTTTTTTTTGTTGTTGGTACAAAACTACCTCCATACGTCCATTCATTTGTATGGGTTACCTTCAGACGAATGACACTTGTGGGGGTCGTAGGGCAAAACGGAGAACATCATCGTATTCATGACAATCCCCTCTTTCCATATAGTGGTCATAATAGTTTGTAGACCAAACCGTTCAGACGCTGTAGACGTTTTTGTGTGAAGATCGATTTTCGGGACACCTCATGGTCTGACAAACGCCACTGTAGCTCGGTCACATTCTACCGCAGACGTGGAAGAACACCGCAGGCTGATGCAGCGGATTGAGACGCTCTGTCTCTAGCTTAAACTGACCGGTTTTGATCTGGATTTTTGTATTATGTTACTTAGATTGAAGCAGGGGTTCATCAATAGACTCTTTAGGATTAAAATAATAGATCAGATTTGGAAATGTTTTTTAACTGCGTTAGAACATTCTTAAAAAACACTATTTTCAGATCAGGTTACTATTACTCTTTCTAAAGTCAAGACAGAACTTCATTTATTGATAAGACAGAGAGCCTAATTTGCCATCCAATGACTTAGACTCAACCGTTAATTCCATGATAATCGTCCTAGTCGTATACTGGCCAACAAGCAACGCAGTAATGATCAATTAGCTGATATAGCAACAATTGAATCTAAAACTGGGGAATTACTATCAGAACCCAAATGAATCATCAAAGATTCTCCCGTTTCCATAAAGAACTGTACACCTCTAATAGGAATTACTATCAGAACCCAAATGAATCATCAAAGATTCTCCCGTTTCCATAAAGAACTGTATACCTCTAATAGGAATTACTATCAGAACCCAAATGAATCATCAAAGATTCTCCCGCTTCCATAAAGAACTGTACACCTCTAATAGGAATTACTATCAGAACCCAAATGAATCATCAAAGATTCTCCCGCTTCCATAAAGAACTGTACACCTCTAATAGGAATTACTATCAGAACCCAAATGAATCATCAAAGATTCTCCCGTTTCCATAAAGAACTGTACACCTCTAATAGGAATTACTATCAGAACCCAAATGAATCATCAAAGATTCTCCCGTTTCCATAAAGAACTGTACATCTCTAATAGGAATTACTATCAGAACCCAAATGAATCATCAAAGATTCTCCCGCTTCCATAAAGAACTGTACACCTCTAATAGGAATTACTATCAGAACCCAAATGAATCATCAAAGATTCTCCCGCTTCCATAAAGAACAGTACACCTCTAATTGTACATCTACACCAAGACAGACTACGTCCTTTCTAAAAGAATGAACCTTTTACCGCAGTGGGCTGAAGCAGGGTCACACAGAGTGATTCTGGGTAGTCTTGAACAAATACACTTTGAAACAAAAGTATACTCCTCACACACGTGGTTTAAAAAAGAAGAAAACACCTGTACCGTGTCTGATATAGTTTAATGTATTACACGTTGAGGTTGTATCCCAATATTACACTTTATATACATCTCAGAAGACTGAAATATAATAATAATATAATAATGTAACAAATTATTATTTGTTTAATTATGGAATTATACCCAATAATAACATTCCACCCATGAGGCCAAAATGGATGCTTTTGGTCATTGACTAGGGCTCCAACTCCTCTTCTCTCAACAGAGGAAGCCACCTCGCCAGGAAACCAAAGTCTCAATTCATTCTTGGCGCACCGATCCCTTTAGTGGGATCATTTTCATCAACATCCGTTGAATTGCAGAGCGCCAAATTCAAATTCAAAACTAAAAATATTTCATTTTCATGAAATGACAAGTGCATTAACGGGCGCTGTACTGCAGCGCCAGCTGTGCCACCAGAGACTCTGGGTTTGCGCCCAGGCTCTGTCGTAACCGGCCGCGACCGGGAGGTCCGTGGGGCGACGCACAATTGGCCTAGCGTCGTCCGGGTTAGGGAGGGTTTGGCCGGTAGGGATGTCCTTGTCTCATCGCGCATCAGCGACTCCTGTGGCGGGCCGGGCGCAGTGCGCGCTAACCAAGGTTGCCAGGTGCACGGTGTTTCCTCCGACACGTTGGTGTGGCTGGCTTCCGGGTTGGATGGCGCTGTGTTAAGAAGCAGTGCGGCTTGGTTGGGTTGTGTATCAGAGGACGCATGACTTTCAACCTTCGTCTCTCCCGAGCCCGTACGGGAGTTGTAGCGATGAGACAAGATAGTAGCTACTAAAACAATTGGATACCACGAAATTGGGGAGAAAAAGGGGTAAAATTCTAAAAAAAAGAAAAAAAGAAATCACAACTGCAATATAGCAAAACACAGTTTAGCTTGTTGTTAATCCACCTGGCGTGTCAGATTTCAAAAAAAGCTTTACATCAAAAGATATTCAAACAGTTATGTTAGGACATCTCTCTCAGCAGACAAAACACAGCTAGCAGCAAAGTAGATTGGTCACGAAAGTCAGAAAAGCAATAAAATGAATCGCTTACCTTTGATGATCTTCGGATGTTTGCACTCACCAGACTCCCAGTTACACAATAAATGTTCCTTTTGTTCGATAAAGATTATTTTTATATCCAAATTACCTCCATTTGGTTGGCGCGTTATGTTCAGAAATACACAGGCTCGAGAGGTCATGACGGGGCAGACGAAAATTCCAAATAGTATCCGTAAAGTTCGTAGAAACACGTCAAACGTTTTTTTATAATCAACCCTCAGGTTGTTTTTGCAATAAATAATCGATAATATTTCAACCGGACAGTAACTTTTTCAATAGGAGAGAGAGAGAGAAAATGTCTGCTACAAGCTGTTGCGCATGCAAAACTCTGCTGGCACCCAGCCATCCACTGACACGATGTGATCTTTCGCGCTAATTTTTTTCATATTAAAAGCCTGAAACTATGTCTAAAGACTGTTCACACCATGTGGAAGCCATAGAGAAATGAATCTGGTTGATGTCCCTTTAAATGGAGGGAAGGCATGCAATGGAATAGATGGAATAGAGAGGTTTCAGGAAAAACAGCACTTCCTGGTTGGATTTTCCTCAGGTTTTCTCCTGCAATATCAGTTCTGTTATACTCACAGATAATATTTTGACAGTTTTGGAATCTTTAGAGTGTTTTCTATCCTAATCTGACAATTACATGCATATTCTAGATTCTGGGCCTGAGACATAGGCAGTTTTCATTTGGGTATGTTTTTCTTCAAACATCAAAATACTGCCCCCTACACTCAAGAGGTTTTAACACAAAAGGCCATTGGAGAGCATGAATAAAGGTAACTGACAGATGTTGAACTGTTTTCCAAAATGTTGTCCTCCCATCTCGAGACTTACTTACCCAAATTAGTCCACACGGAACAGAACTTTTATCATACGATAACCTCCGTTGACTATTGCATATCTTAAATGCTTCGTCAGAAACAACAGCTCCTTGGGCTGTTTTAAGTGTCTATTATCAAAATGAATATATTGCCACGGCCGAATTTCTGTAGTTCATTGCTTCCCAACAGCTCCCCCTTTCTGGCTATTGCAATGAAATTCATAGTGCTGTTTCAAAACGTATATGGCTTGGTGAGCGAACAACGATAAAATGAAACAACTTATAAAGAGAGAAAGAAGTAGGAAGAGACCCGTATGTTGTATTTCCAAGCATTAGCATTTCACCCCATCCTCCATTGGTTTAGACATGATTCTTCTACAGAGAGCCATGACTACATGGAACTCTATTCCACATCAGGTAACTGACACAAGCAGTAAAATTAGATTTTTAGGCACAGACACATGTATACACACACACATACAAACAATAGCATACGCACTATATACACATGTACACATGCATTTTGTACTGTATATACAGTGGCTTGTGAAAGTATTCACCCCCTTGGCATTTTTCCTATTTTGTTGCCTTTACAAAGTCGAATTAAAATAGTTTTTTTTGGGGGGGGGGGGGGGGTTGTATCATTTGATTTACACAACATGCCTACCACTTTGAAGATGCAAAATATTTTTTCTTGGGAAACAAACAAGAAATAAGACAAAAAAAATGGAAAACTTGAGCGTGCATAACTATTCAGCCCCCAAAGTAATTACTTTGCGGAGCCAACTTTTGTAGCATTTACAGCTGCAAGTCTCTTGGGGTATGTCTCTATAAGCTTGGCACATCTAGCCACTGGGATTTATGCCCATTCTTCAAGGCAAAACTGCTCCAGCTCCTTCAAGTTGGATGGGTTCCACTGGAGTACAGCGATCTTTAAGTCATATTACAGATTCTCAATTGGATTGAGGTATGGGCTTTGACTAGGCCGTTCCAAGACATTTAAATGATTTTCCCCTTAAACTATTGAAGTGCTGCTGGAAGGTGAACCTCCGTCCCAGTCTCAAATCTCTGGAAGACTGAAATAGGTTTCCCTCAAGAATTTCCCTTTATTTAGCACTATCCATCACTCCTTCAATTCTGACAAGTTTCCAAGTGTCTGGGATCTTGCAGGTGCCTTGGTGGAAGAGTGGGGTAACAACTCACAGCAAGAACTGGCAAATCTGGTGCAGTCCATGAGGAGGAGATGCACTGCAGTACTTAATGCAGCTGGTGGCCACACCAGATACTGACTGTTACTTTTGATTTTGAACCCCCCCTTTGTTCAGGGACACATTATTCCATTTCTGTTAGTCATATGTCTGTGGAACGTGTTCAGTTTGTGTATCAGTTGTTGAATCTTGTTATGTTCATACAAATATTTACACATGTTAAGTTTGCTGAAACTAAACCCAGTTGACAGTGAGGGGACTTTTTTTGCTGAGTTTATGTGGTAGTGGTGGAGTAGGGGCCTGAGGGCACAGTCTGTGAATGTATTGTAATGTTCTTCAAATTGTATAAACTGCTTTAATTTAGCTGAACCTCAGGAAGAGTAGCTGCTGCCTTGGCAGGAACTAATGGGGATCCATAATAAACCCCAGGAAGAGTAGCTACTGCCTTGGCAGGAACTAATGGGGATCCATAATAAACCCCAGGAAGAGTAGCTGCTACCTTGGCAGGAACTAATGGGGATCCATAATAAACCCCAGGAAGAGTAGCTGCTGCCCTGCAGGAACTAATGGGGATCCATAATAAACCCCAGGAAGAATAGCTGCTGCCTTGGCAGCTAATGGGGATCCATAATAAATACAATACAATACAAAATTCTGCCCCCTGGCTGAGTATAGAGAGACATATGGTTTGTCCTATTACCCTGGAAGAGGTGGTATTTACTGATATATCCCTTGAACAATGTGATCTAGTTTTGGTCCTGTTATTGCTCACACAAGTTCTATTTGGCCCAAAATTGAAAAACAACAAAACCCCTCCAGGCTGTGTAAGAGCTATTTGACCAAGAAGGTGATGGAGTGCTGCATCAGATGACTTTGCCTCTACAATCACCTGACCTCAAACCAATTGAGATGGTTTGGGATGAGTTGGACCGCAGAGTGAAGGAAATGCAGCCAACAAGTGCTCAGCATACATTTGAAGTCAGACGTTTACATACACCTTAGCCAAATACATTTAAATCCAGCTTTTCACAATTGTTGACATTTAATCCTACTCAAAAATTCCCTGTCTTAGGTCAGTTAGGATCACCACTTTATTTTAAGAATGTGAAATGTCAGAGTAAGAGTAGAGAAAATGATTTATTTCAGCTTTTATTTCTTGAATCCCATTCCCATTGGGTCAGAAGTTTACATACAGTGGGGCAAAAAAGTATTTAGTCAGCCACCAATTGTGCAAGTTCTCCCACTTAAAAAGATGAGAGAGGCCTGTAATTTTCATCATATGTACACTTCAACTATAACAGGCAAAATGAGAAAAAAAATCCAGAAAATCACATTGTAGGATTTTAAATGAATTTATTTGCAAATTTGAAAATAAGTATTTGGTCAATAACAAAAGTTTATCTCAATACTTTGTTATATATCCTTTGTTGGCAATAACAGAGGTAAAAACGTTTTCTGTAAGTCTTCACAAGGTTTTCACACACTGTTGCTGGTATTTTGGCCCATTCCTCCATGCAGATCTCCTCTAGAGCAGTGATGTTTTGTGGCTGTTGCTGGGCAACATGGACTTTCAACTCCCTCCAAAGATGTTCTATGGGTTTGAGATCTGGAGACTGGCTAGGCCACTCCAGGACCTTGAAATGCTTCTTACGAAGCCACTCCTTCATTGCCCGGGCGGTGTGTTTGGGATCATTGTCATGCTGAAAGACCCAGCCACATTTAATCTTCAATGCCCTTGCTGATGGAAGGAGGTTTTCACTCAAAATCTCACGATACATGGCCCCATTCATTCTTTCCTTTACACGGATCAGTCGTCCTGGTCCCTTTGCAGAAAAACAGCCCCAAAGCATGATGTTTCCACCCCCATGCTTCACAGTAGGTATAGTGTTCTTTGGATGCAACTCAGCATTCTTTGTCCTCCAAACACGACGAGTTGAGTTTTTACCAAAAAGTTATATTTTGGTTTCATCTGACAATATGACCTTCTCCCAATTTTACTGGCTTAAGCAGGGGGACACGTCTGGCACTGCAGGATTTGAGTCCCTGGCGGTGTAGTGTGTTACTGATGGTAGGCTTTGTTACTTTGGTCCCAACTCTCTGCAGGTCATTCACTAGGTCCCCCCGTGTGGTTCTGGGATTTTTAATCACCGTTCTTATGATCATTTTGACCCCACGGGGTGAGATCTTGCGTGGAGCCCCAGATCGGGGGAGATTATCAGTGGTCTTGGATGTCTTCCATTTCCTAATATTTGCTCCCACAGTTGATTTCTTCAAACCAAGCTGCTTACCTATTGCAGATTCAGTCTTCCCAGCCTGGTGCAGGTCACAATTTTGTTTCTGGTGTCCTTTGACAGCTCTTTGGTCTTGGCCATAGTGGAGTTTGGAGTGTGACTGTTTGAGGTTGTGGACAGGTGTCTTTTATACTGATAACAAGTTCAAACAGGTGCCATTAATACAGGTAATGAGTGGAGGGCAGAGGAACCTCTTAAAGAAGAAGTTACAGGTCTGTGAGAGACAGAAATCTTGTTTGTTTGTAGGTGGGATAACAGGTGACCAAATACTTATTTTCCACCATAATTTGCAAATAAATTCATTAAAAATCCTACAATGTGATTTTCTGGATTTTTTTTCTCATTTTGTCTGTCATAGTTTAATTGTACCTATGATGAAAATTACAGGCCTCTCTCATCTTTTTAAGTGGGAGAACTTGCACAATTGGTGGCTGACTAAATACTTTTTTGCCCGACTGTACACTCAGTTAGTATTTTGTAGCATTGCCTTTAAATTGTTTAACTTGGGTCAAACGTTTCGGCCTTCCACAAGCTTCCCACACAAAGTTGGGTGAATTCTGGCCCATTCTTCCTGACAGAGCTGATGTAACTGAGTCAGGTTTGTAAGCCTTCTTGCTCGCACACACATTTTTCAGTTCTGCCCACATATTTTCTATAGGATTGAGGCCACTCCAATACCTTGACTTTGTTGTCCTTAAGCCATTTTGCCACAACTTTGGAAGTATGCTTGGCGTCATTGTCCATTTGGAAGACCCATTTGCAACCAAGCTTTAACTTCATGACTGATGTCTTGAGATGTTGCTTCAATATCTCCACATAATTTTCCTCGCTCATGAAGCCATCTATTTTGTAAAGTGCACCAGTACCTCCTGCAGCAAAGCACCCCCACAACATGATGCTGCCACCCCCGTGCTTCACGGTTGGGATGGTGTTCTTCGGCCTGCAAGCCTCCCCCTTTTTCCTCCAAACATAACGTTGTTCATTATGGCCAAACAGTCCTATTATTTCTTCATCAGACCAGAGGACATTTCTCCAAAAAGTACGATCTTTGTCCCCATGTGCAGTTGCAAACCATAGTCTGGCTTTTTATGGCAGTTTAGGAGCAGTGGCTTCTTCCTTGCTGAGCGGCCTTTCAGGTTACGTCGACATAGGACTCGTTTAACTGTGGGTATAGATACTTTTGTACCTGTTTCCTCCAGCTTCTTCACAAGGTCCTTTGCTGTTGTTCTGGGATTGATTTGCACTTTTCGCACCAAAGTACGTTCATCTCTAGGAGACAGAATGCATCTCCTTCCTGAGCGGTATGACGGATGCGTGGTCCCATGGTGTTTATACTTGCATGCTATTGATTGTACAGATGAAATTGCTCCCAAAGATGAACCAGACTCGTGGAGGTCTACAATTTTTCTGAGGTCTTGGCTGATTTCTTTTGATTTTCCCATGATGTCAAGCAAAGAGGCACTGAGTTTGAAGGTAGGCCTTGAAATACATCCACATGTACATCTCCAATTGACTCAAATTATTATCATAAGCTTTTAAAGCCATGAAATAATTTTCTGGAATTTTCCAAGCTATTTAAATGCACAGTCAACTTAGTGTATTCAAACTTCTGACCCACTGGAATTGTGATACAGTGAATTATAAGTGAAATAATCTGTCTGTAAACAATTGTTTGAAAAATTACTTGTGTCATGCACAAAGTAGATGTCCTAACCGACTTGCCAAAACTATAGTTTGTTAACAAGAAATTTGTGGAGTGGTTAAAAAAATTGTTTTAATGACTCCAACCTAAGTGTATGTAAACTTCCGACTTCAAATGTATGTGGGAACTCCTTCAAGACTGTTGGAAAAGCATTTCAGGTGAAACTGGTTGAGAGAATGCCAAGAGTGTGCAAAGCTGTCATCAAGGCAAAAGGATGCTACTTTGAAGAATCTCAAATATAAAATATATTTTGATTTGTTTAGCCCCTTTTTGGATATTACTTGATTCCATATGTGTTATTTCATAGTTTAACATCTTCACTATTATTCTACCATGTAGAAATAGTAAAATAAAGAAAAACCCTTGAATGAGTAGGTGTGTCCAAACTTTTAACTGGTACTGTATATATTTATTTAAAATATATATTTCGGGGGTGAAATATATGATAAATTCATTGTGAATATACCTGAAAGATTATGACATTCAATGTTTTACCTGATTGGTCAGACCAACATTAAACAGTCCTTACCACCAGTTTAAGTTTCTACTTATAGGTGGGGAGGAGCTGAATGGATACATGATCTGATTTGCCAAAGGGGGAGGGCCTTGTAGCCGAAGGGGGAGGGCCTTGTAGCCGAAGGAGGAGGGCCTTGTAGCCGAAGGGGGAGGGCCTTGTAGCCGAAGGGGGAGGGCCTTGTAGCCGAAGGGGGAGGGCCTTGTAGTCGAAGGGGAAGGGCCTTGTAGGGCCTTGTAGCCGAAGGGGGAGGGCCTTGTAGCCGAAGGGGAAGGGCCTTGTAGCCAAAGGGGGAGGGCCTTGTAGCCGAAGGGGGAGGGCCTTGTAGCTGAAGGGGGAGGGCCTTGTAGCTGAAGGGTGAGGACCTTGTAGCAGCAATGATCCATGTGATGAGTGTGTAGCACAGGAGGTGTGTTGACACAGTTCTGGGAGCTTTCTCCTCAGAGAGGCAACAACGTTGTTTAGGTAGGTCACTGACAGACACAATTTTTCAATATCTTTGAATTAATTATTATTATTATTATTATTATTATTATTATTATTATTATTATTATTATGTGCAAAAACCAACAATATCAAATCAAATTGTATTGGTCACATATTTAGCAGATGTTGCCGGTGTAATGAAATGACTGTGTTCCAGGCTCCAGCAGTGCAGTAATATCTAACCATTCACAGCAGTACACACAAATGCAAAAGTCAAATAATGGAATTAATTAATATGTAAATATTAGGATGAGAAAATGAATTTACTAAAATAATGTAAAACAGAATACAGTGTATACTTATGAAATTAGTAAAGCAGTATTTAAACATTATTAAAGTGACTAGTGTTCCAAATTATTAGAGTGACTAGTGTTCCACATTATTAGAGTGACTAGTGTTCCACGTTATTAGAGTGACTAGTGTTCTACATTATTAAAGTGACTAGTGTTCCACATTATTAGAGTGACTAGTGTTATTAGAGTGACTAGTGTTATTAGAGTGACTAGTGTTCCACATTATTAGAGTGACTAGTGTTCCACATTACTAGAGTGACTAGTGTTCCACATTATTAGAGTGACTAGTGTTCCACATTATTAGAGTGACTAGTGTTCCACATTACTAGAGTGACTAGTGTTCCACATTATTAGAGTGACTAGTGTTCCACATTATTAGAGTGACTAGTGTTCTACATTATTAGAGTGACTAGTGTTCTACATTATTAGAGTGACTAGTGTTCTACATTATTAGAGTGACTAGTGTTCCACATTATTAGAGTGACTAGTGTTCCACATTATTAGAGTGACTAGTGTTCCACATTATTAGAGTGACTAGTGTTATTAGAGTGACTAGTGTTATTAGAGTGACTAGTGTTCCACATTATTAGAGTGACTAGTGTTATTAGAGTGACTAGTGTTATTAGAGTGACTAGTGTTCCACATTATTAGAGTGACTAGTGTTATTAGAGTGACTAGTGTTCTACATTATTAGAGTGACTAGTGTTCTACATTATTAGAGTGACTAGTGTTCCACATTACTAGAGTGACTAGTGTTCCACATTATTAGAGTGACTAGTGTTCCACATTAGAGTGACTAGTGTTCTACATTATTAGAGTGACTAGTGTTCTACATTATTAGAGTGACTAGTGTTCCACATTATTAGAGTGACTAGTGTTATTAGAGTGACTAGTGTTCCAAATTATTAGAGTGACTAGTGTTCCACATTATTAGAGTGACTAGTGTTATTAGAGTGACTAGTGTTCCACATTATTAGAGTGACTAGTGTTCCACATTATTAGAGTGACTAGTGTTCCACATTATTAGAGTGACTAGTGTTATTAGTTTGACTAGTGTTATTAGAGTGACTAGTGTTCCACATTATTAGAGTGACTAGTGTTCCACATTATTAGAGTGACTAGTGTTCCACATTATTAGAGTGACTAGTGTTCCACATTATTAGAGTGACTAGTGTTCCACATTATTAGAGTGACTAGTGTTCCACATTATTAGAGTGACTAGTGTTCCACATTATTAGAGTGACTAGTGTTATTAGAGTGACTAGTGTTCCACATTATTAGAGTGACTAGTGTTCCACATTATTAGAGTGACTAGTGTTCCACATTATTAGAGTGACTAGTGTTATTAGAGTGACTAGTGTTCTACATTATTAGAGTGACTAGTGTTCCACATCATTAGAGTGACTAGTGTTCCACGTTATTAGAGTGACTAGTGTTCCACATTATTAGAGTGACTAGTGTTATTAGAGTGACTAGTGTTCTACATTATTAGAGTGACTAGTGTTCCACATCATTAGAGTGACTAGTGTTCCACATAATTAGAGTGACTAGTGTTCCACGTTATTAGAGTGACTAGTGTTCCACATTATTAGAGTGACTAGTGTTCCACATTATTAGAGTGACTAGTGTTCCACATTATTAGAGTGACTAGTGTTCCACATTACTAGAGTGACTAGTGTTCCACATTACTAGAGTGACTAGTGTTATTAGAGTGACTAGTGTTCCACATTACTAGAGTGACTAGTGTTATTAGAGTGACTAGTGTTCCACATTACTAGAGTGACTAGTGTTCCACATTACTAGAGTGAATAGTGTTCCACATTATTAGAGTGACTAGTGTTCCACGTTATTAGAGTGACTAGTGTTCCACATTATTAGAGTGACTAGTGTTCCACATTATTAGAGTGACTAGTGTTCCACATTATTAGAGTGACTAGTGTTCTACATTATTAGAGTGACTAGTGTTCCACATTATTAGAGTGACTAGTATTAGAGTGACTAGTTTATTAGAGTGACTAGTGTTCCACATTATTAGAGTGACTAGTGTTCCACATTATTAGAGTGACTAGTGTTATTAGAGTGACTAGTGTTCTACATTATTAGAGTGACTAGTGTTCCACATTATTAGAGTGACTAGTGTTATTAGAGTGACTAGTGTTCTACATTATTAGAGTGACTAGTGTTCCACATTATTAGAGTGACTAGTGTTCCACATTATTAGAGTGACTAGTGTTCCACATTATTAGAGTGACTAGTGTTCTACATTATTAGAGTGACTAGTGTTATTAGAGTGACTAGTGTTCTACATTATTAGAGTGACTAGTGTTCTACATTATTAGAGTGACTAGTGTTCCACATTATTAGAGTGACTAGTGTTATTAGAGTGACTAGTGTTCTACATTATTAGAGTGACTAGTGTTCCACATTATTAGAGTGACTAGTGTTCTACATTATTAGAGTGACTAGTGTTCCACATTATTAGAGTGACTAGTGTTCTACATTATTAGAGTGACTAGTGTTCCACATTATTAGAGTGACTAGTGTTATTAGAGTGACTAGTGTTCCACATTATTAGAGTGACTAGTGTTCCACATTATTAGAGTGACTAGTGTTATTAGAGTGACTAGTGTTCCACATTATTAGAGTGACTAGTGTTCCACATTACTAGAGTGACTAGTGTTCCACATTATTAGAGTGACTAGTGTTCCACATTATTAGAGTGACTCTAGTGTTCCACATTATTAGAGTGACTAGTGTTATTAGAGTGACTAGTGTTCCACGTTATTAGAGTGACTAGTGTTCTACATTATTAGAGTGACTAGTGTTCCACATTATTAGAGTGACTAGTTTTCCACATTATTAGAGTGACTAGTGTTCTACATTATTAGAGTGACTAGTGTTATTAGAGTGACTAGTGTTCTACATTATTAGAGTGACTAGTGTTCCACATTATTAGAGTGACTAGTGTTATTAGAGTGACTAGTGTTCCACATTATTAGAGTGACTAGTGTTCCACATTATTAGAGTGACTAGTGTTCCACATTATTAGAGTGACTAGTGTTCCACATTATTAGAGTGACTAGTGTTCCACATTACTAGAGTGACTAGTGTTCCACATTATTAGAGTGACTAGTGTTCCACATTATTAGAGTGACTAGTGTTCCACATTATTAGAGTGACTAGTGTTCCACATTATTAGAGTGACTAGTGTTCCACATTATTAGAGTGACTAGTGTTATTAGAGTGACTAGTGTTCCACATTATTAGAGTGACTAGTGTTCCACATTATTAGAGTGACTAGTGTTCCACATTATTAGAGTGACTAGTGTTCCACATTACTAGAGTGACTAGTGTTCTACATTATTAGAGTGACTAGTGTTCTACATTACTAGAGTGACTAGTGTTCCACATTAGAGTGACTAGTGTTCCACATTATTAGAGTGACTAGTGTTCCACATTATTAGAGTGACTAGTGTTCCACATTATTAGAGTGACTAGTGTTCCACATTATTAGAGTGACTAGTGTTCCACATTATTAGAGTGACTAGTGTTCCACATTATTAGAGTGACTAGTGTTCCACATTATTAGAGTGACTAGTGTTCCACATTATTAGAGTGACTAGTGTTATTAGAGTGACTAGTGTTCCACGTTATTAGAGTGACTAGTGTTCTACATTATTAGAGTGACTAGTGTTCTACATTACTAGAGTGACTAGTGTTCCACATTATTAGAGTGACTAGTGTTCCACATTATTAGAGTGACTTGTGTTCCACATTACTAGAGTGACTAGTGTTCCACATTACTAGAGTGACTAGTGTTATTAGAGTGACTAGTGTTCCACATTACTAGAGTGACTAGTGTTCTACATTATTAGAGTGACTCTAGTGTTCCACATTATTAGAGTGACTAGTGTTATTAGAGTGACTAGTGTTCCACATTATTAGAGTGACTAGTGTTCCACGTTATTAGAGTGACTAGTGTTCTACATTATTAGAGTGACTAGTGTTCTACATTACTAGAGTGACTAGTGTTCCACATTATTAAAGTGACTAGTGTTCCACCTTATTAGAGTGACTAGTGTTATTAGAGTGACTAGTGTTCCACATTATTAGAGTGACTAGTGTTCTACATTACTAGAGTGACTGTTCATCGACTACAGCTGTTCAACACCATAGTGACTAGTGTTACTGAAAACAGGTATGATATGAATATATATTTAGTTATACTTACTGAAAACAGGTATGATATGAATATGAATATGTATTCGGTCTCATACTTACTGAAAACAGGTATGATATGAATATGAATATGTATTCGGTCTCATACTTACTTCCACATTAGAGTGACTAGTGTTCCACATTATTAGAGTGACTAGTGTTCCACATTATTAGAGTGACTAGTGTTCCACATTATTAGAGTGACTAGTGTTCCACATTATTAGAGTGACTAGTGTTCCACATTATTAGAGTGACTAGTGTTCCACATTATTAGAGTGACTAGTGTTCCACGTTATTAGAGTGACTAGTGTTCCACATTAGAGTGACTAGTGTTCCACATTAGAGTGACTAGTGTTCCACATTATTAGAGTGACTAGTGTTCCACATTATTAGAGTGACTAGTGTTATTAGAGTGACTAGTGTTCCACATTATTAGAGTGACTAGTGTTCCACATTATTAGAGTGACTAGTGTTCCACGTTATTAGAGTGACTAGTGTTCCACATTATTAGAGTGACTAGTGTTATTAGAGTGACTAGTGTTATTACACAGACGCTTCCCTGGCAGAAGCGTCTGTGTTGGCAGACGAGTTTGTGTTGACGCACAAGAGTGTGTTTTCGGCTCAAACCGAAAGTAGAGCCACTGAGTTTCCTACCTTTAGCCCTAGTCGGCCAGCAGTAGTATATCAAGCACGCCAAAAGAATGAGCGTCCCTGTTTCTATTGTCATAAAGTAGGACATATGATTAATGATTGCTTCTTGCTTAAACGCAAACAAGGGATGCCTCTTCGTGCCAAGCCACCAACAGGTGTTGCTCTAATTCGTACGGTTAAGAGGTCGGCAACAAAACAGGTGCCTCAGGGTAACTGTAGTTTGAAAGTCTCAGTCCCCGACCGCAGTTATGAACCATTCATTTTCGAGGGGTTTGTGTCCCTAACGAATGACGACGTCTCAGCGACCGGTTAAAATCCTTAGAGATACTGGTGCGGCGCAGTCGTTTATATTGTCTGATGTGTTGCCCTTATCTGACGATACATACTGTGGTTCCAGTGTGTTAGTGCAGGGTATTGAAATGGGTTTTGTCCCAGTGCCATTGCACTTTGTGAAAGTACACTCTGAGTTAATCAGTGGAATATTCAGAGTGGGGGTACGTCCTATGTTGCCAGTGAAAGGTGTGACCTTTATAATGGGTAACGATATTGCCGGAGGAAAGGTAGTACCCGTATTGGAAGTATTGGATAAAAGTGACCACTCTCTCTCTAATGAGCTGTTACAGAGTTATCCACATGTGTTCCCCGCTTGTGCTGTCACTCGTGCTCAGGCACGACAAGAGGGTGACGTGATAGATTTGTCGAACACTGTACTGTTCAAAGAGGTTGATCAAGAAGATGGATTGTGTGATACCTCCGAGAAGCTGATCACCTCTGACAAACAGCCCAGGAAAGAATCAAAGAACGTTGAACTTATTGCTGATGCAATACAGTTACCAGTCACTCGTGAGCAGCTGATTGCTAACCAAAAGGTTGACAACAAGCTTGCTAAATGTTTTTCTAGTGTTGTCTCATTGGAAGATGTGAAGAAGAAGAACGTGGCTTACTTCATTGATGGTAATCTCCTCATGCGTAAATGGAAATCCCATGTTGACGCGGATGGAGATTGGAATGCTGTTTACCAAATAGTGATTCCTACAGCCTTTCGACAAAATGTGTTATCCCTTGCTCATGATCACCAGTGGTCTGGTCATTTAGGAATCACAAAAACTTATGATCGGATCCTTCGACATTTCTTTTGGCCGGGTTTAAAACAAGATGTGGCTCAGTTCTGTCGGACATGCCACACCTGTCAGATAACAGGAAAACCAAATCAGGTTATTCCTCCCGCTCCTCTTTGTCCCATACCTGTCATAGGTGAACCATTCGAGCATGTGGTGGTTGACTGTGTCGGACCGTTACCGAAGACAAAATCGGGTAACCAGTTTTTGTTAACGATAATGTGTATGGCTACAAGATACCCCGAGGCCATTCCTCTGAGAAGGATTACAGCCCCGGTAGTGAGTAAAGCCTTAATAAAATTCTTCACGATATTCGGGTTACCTAGGGTGGTACAAAGCGATCAAGGAACCAATTTCCTATCCAAGCTCTTCAGGCAGGTGTTAAAATCCTTGTCAATTACGCACTGTGTGTCAAGCGCCTATCACCCAGAGTCTCAGGGTGCACTTGAAAGATGGCATCAGACACTGAAGTCTATGCTACGTAAATATTGTTTGGAATCTGAGAAAGATTGGGATGAGGGAGTTCCTCTAGTTTTGTTTGCTGCTCGTGAAACTGTGCAGGAGTCCCTATGTTTCAGCCCGGCTGAACTGGTGTTTGGTCACACAGTGAGAGGACCAATGAAAGTCCTTAAAGAACAGTTCTTGTCCCAAGAGTTGTGTACCAGAGATGAGAATGTGTTGGACTACGTTAGTCGCTTTCGTGAGCGCCTACACCAAGCTTGTGCTCTCGCAAAGGAAGCTCTGTCTTCCTCACAGAGGAGCATGAAAAGACACTATGATAAAGAGGCTGTTTCTCGTCCACTACAGCCAGGTGACCAAGTACTGGTGTTATTACCTGTTCCAGGATCTTCACTGTCAGCTCGTTTCTCGGGTCCTTATTTAATTGAAAAGAAATTAAGTGAAACTGACTATGTGCTTCAAACTCCTGATAGACAACGCCGATCTCGTGTGTGTCACATTAACATGTTGAAAGCTTACCACACCCGACCCATCACACAGTTAGAGAGTTCAAAAACAGAGGAAGGTACTGCTGTCTCCTCTGCTACTACTGCTATGATAGTGGACTGTCATATTGATGATGTTGATGGCTTGGAGTTGCGCAATACTCAGCAGCAGTGTGTTAGATTGCCCAACTCAGAAATGCTGCTGTCTATCCAATCCGGTCTGGTTCATTTAACGGATGGACAGGCCAATGATATTGTGAGGCTACTACACAGTTTTCCATGTCTCTTTAATGACGTTCCTACTCGCACAAATGTGTTGGAACATGACATTAATGTTGGAAATGCTACACCTATCAAGCAACACCCATATCGTATCAACGCTTCCAAGAGGAAGATAATGAGGGATGAGGTGAGATATTTGTTGGAGAATGACCTGGCTAAGCCAAGTTCAAGCCCTTGGAGTTCTCCTTGCATTCTGGTTCCTAAACCTGATGGTACGTCCAGGTTATGTACGGATTATCGAAAGGTAAATTCTGTCACAATGCCAGATTCGTTCCCGTTACCCCGACTGGACGACTGTATCGACACTATTGGTGCTGCTAAGTATGTAACCAAGTTAGACCTCTTAAAAGGTTACTGGCAGGTTCCGTTAACTTCACGTGCTTCTGAGATTTCTGCCTTTGTGACCCCAGACAACTTCCTACAGTACTCAGTCATGGCTTTTGGGATGCGAAATGCACCAGCCACTTTCCAACGACTGGTTAACTCCGTATTAGCTGGCGTTCCTAATTGTAGTGCATACCTTGATGACCTAGTGATTTATTCGTCTGAGTGGTCAGATCATGTTGACTCGCTAAGGGTAGTATGTGAACGGTTGGCAGCTGCTTCTCTAACCCTGATCTTGGCAAAGTGCGAGTTTGGGAAGGCTACTGTTACCTATCTCGGTAAAGAGGTTGGCCATGGTCAGGTGCGCCCTGTTGATGCCAAGGTCTTCAGTATCTTACTTCCGGCGCCGACAGAGATGGCCGCCTCGCTTCGCGTTCCTAGGAAACTATGCAGTTTTTTGTTTTTTTACGTGTTATTCCTACATTAGTACCCCAGGTCATCTTAGGTTTCATTACATACAGTCGAGAAGAACTACTGAATATAAGATCAGCGTCAACTCACCATCAGTACGACCAAGAATATGTTTTCCGCGACGCGGATCCTGTGTTCTGCCTTACAAACAGGACAACGGAATGGATCGCATGCAGCGACCCAAGAAAACGACTCCGAAAAAGAGGGAAACGTAGCGGTCTTCTGGTCAGACTCCGGACAAGGGCACATCGCGCACCACTCCCCAGCATTCTTCTTGCCAATGTCCAGTCTCTTGACAACAAGATTGATGAAATCCGAGCAAGGGTAGCATTCCAGAGGGACATCAGAGACTGCAATGTTCTCTGCTTCACGGAAACATGGCTTACTGGGAAGACGCTATCCGATGCGGTGCAGCCAACGGGTTTCTCCACGCATCGCGCCGACAGAAACAAACATCTTTCTGGTAAGAAGAGCGGCGGGGGCGTATGCCTCATGACTAACGAGACATGGTGTGATGAAGAAAACATACAGGAACTCAAATCCTTCTGTTCACCTGATTTAGAATTCCTCACAGTCAAATGTAGACCGCATTATCTTCCAAGAGAATTCTCTTCGATTATAATCACAGCCGTATATATCCCCCCCCAAGCAGACACATCGATGGCTCTGAACGAACTTTATTTAACTCTTTGCAAACTGGAAACCATTTATCCGGAGGCTGCATTCATTGTAGCTGGGGATTTTAACAAAGCTAATCTGAAAACAAGACTCCCTAAATTTTATCAGCATATCGATTGCGCAACCAGGGGTGGTAAAACCTTGGATCATTGTTACTCTAACTTCCGCGACGCATATAAGGCCCTGCCCCGCCCCCTTTCGGAAAAGCTGACCACGACTCCATTTTGTTGATCCCTGCCTACAGGCAGAAACTTAAACAAGAGGCTCCCACGCTGAGGTCTGTCCAACGCTGGTCAGACCAAGCTGACTCCACACTCCAAGACTGCTTCCATCAGGTGGACTGGGACATGTTTCGATTGCGTCAGATGAAAATATTGACGAATACGCTGATTCGGTGTGCGAGTTCATTAGAACGTGCGTCGAAGATGTCGTTCCCATAGCAACGATAAAAACATTCCCAAACCAGAAACCGTGGATTGATGGCAGCATTCGCGTGAAACTGAAAGCGCGAACCACTGCTTTTAATCAGGGCAAGGTGTCTGGTAACATGTCCGAATATAAACAATGCAGCTAATCCCTCCGCAAGGCTATTAAACAAGCTAAGCGTCAGTACAGAGACAAAGTGGAATCTCAATTCAATGGCTCAGACACAAGAGGCATGTGGCAGGGTCTACAGTCAATCACGGACTACAAGAAGAAACCCAGCCCAGTCACGGACCAGGATGTCTTGCTCCCAGGCAGACTAAATTAGTTTTTTGCCCGCTTTGAGGACAATACAGTGCCACTGACACGGCCTGCAACGAAAACAT
Organism: Oncorhynchus nerka; assembly: GCF_034236695.1. Lineage (NCBI taxonomy): Eukaryota > Metazoa > Chordata > Actinopteri > Salmoniformes > Salmonidae > Oncorhynchus > Oncorhynchus nerka. The sequence goes on from NC_088397.1 coordinate 5,055,476, forward strand.
GCGGTCTCTCCTTCACTGCAGCCGAGGTGAGTAAGACATTTAAACGTGTTAACCCTCGCAAGGCTGCAGGCCCAGACGGCATCCCCAGCCGCGCCCTCAGAGCATGCGCAGACCAGCTGGCCGGTGTGTTTACGGACATATTCAATCAATCCCTATACCAGTCTGCTGTTCCCACATGCTTCAAGAGGGCCACCATTGTTCCTGTTCCCAAGAAAGCTAAGGTAACTGAGCTAAACGACTACCGCCCGTAGCACTCACTTCCGTCATCATGAAGTGCTTTGAGAGACTAGTCAAGGACCATATCACCTCCACCCTACCTGACACCCTAGACCCACTCCAATTTGCTTACCGCCCAAATAGGTCCACAGACGATGCAATCTCAACCACACTGCACACTGCCCTAACCCACCTGGACAAGAGGAATACCTATGTGAGAATGCTGTTCATCGACTACAGCTCGGCATTCAACACCATAGTACCTCCAAGCTCGTCATCAAGCTCGAGACCCTGGGTCTCGACCCCGCCCTGTGCAACTGGGTACTGCACTTCCTGACGGGCCGCCCCCAGGTGGTGAGGGTAGGCAACAACATCTCCTCCCCGCTGATCCTCAACACGGGGGCCCCACAAGGGTGCGTTCTGAGCCCTCTCCTGTACTCCCTGTTCACCCACGACTGCGTGGCCACGCACGCCTCCAACTCAATCATCAAGTTTGTGGACGACACAACAGTGGTAGGCTTGATTACCAACAACGACGAGACGGCCTACAGGGAGGAGGAGGTGAGGGCCCTCGGAGTGTGGTGTCAGGAAAATAACCTCACACTCAACGTCAACAAAACTAAGGAGATGATTGTGGACTTCAGGAAACAGCAGAGGGAACACCCCCCTATCCACATCGATAGAACAGTAGTGGAGAGGGTAGCAAGTTTTAAGTTCCTCGGCATACACATCACAGACAAACTGAATTGGTCCACTCACACTGACAGCGTCGTGAAGAAGGCGCAGCAGCGCCTCTTCAACCTCAGGAGGCTGAAGAAATTCGGCTTGTCACCAAAAGCACTCACAAACTTCTACAGATGCACAATCGAGAGCATCCTGGCGGGCTGTATCACCGCCTGGTACGGCAACTGCTCCGCCCTCAACCGTAAGGCTCTCCAGAGGGTAGTGAGGTCTGCACAACGCATCACCGGGGGCAAACTACCTGCCCTCCAGGACACCTACACCACCCGATGTTACAGGAAGGCCAAAAAGATCATCAAGGACAACAACCACCCGAGCCACTGCCTGTTCACCCCGCTATCATCCAGAAGGCGAGGTCAGTACAGGTGCATCAAAGCTGGGACCGAGAGACTGAAAAACAGCTTCTATCTCAAGGTCATCAGACTGTTAAACAGCCACCACTAACATTGAGTGGCTGTTGCCAACACACTGTCATTGACACTGACCCAACTCCAGCCACTTTAATAATGGGAATTGATGGGAAATGATGTAAATATATCACTAGCCACTTTAAACAATGCTACCTTATATAATGTTACTTACCCTACATTATTCATCTCATATGCATACGTATATCCTGTACTCTACATCATCGACTGCATCCTTATGTAATACATGTATCACTAGCCACTTTAACTATGCCACTTTGTTTACTTTGTCTACATACTCATCTCATATGTATATACTGTACTCGATACCATCTACTGTATGCTGCTCTGTACCATCACTCATTCATATATCCTTATGTACATATTCTTTATCCCCTTACACTGTGTATAAGACAGTAGTTTTGGAATTGTTAGTTACATTACATTACATTTAAGTCATTTAGCAGACGCTCTTATCCAGAGCGACTTACAAATTGGTGCATTCACCTTATGACATAGTTAGATTACTTGTTGGTTATCACTGCATTGTCGGAACTAGAAGCACAAGCATTTCGCTACACTTGCATTAACATCTGCTAACCATGTGTATGTGACAAATAAAATTTGATTTGATTTGATTTGATTTTATTCGACTCGTGTTACACATTATTATAGTGACCAGTGATTTCATGTCGATGTATACAGGGCAGCAGTCTTTAAGGTGCAGGGTTAGGTACTCGTGTGGTAGCCGGCTAGTGATGGCTATTTAACAGTCTGATGGCTTTGAGATAGATGCTGTTTTTCAGTCTCTCTGTCCCAGCTTTGATGCACCTGTTCTGACCTCGCCTTCTGGATGATAGCGGGGTGAACAGACAGTGGCTCGGGTGGTTGATGATGCACCTGTACTGACCTCGCCTTCTGGATGATAGCGGGGTGAACAGGCAGTGGCTCGGGTGGTGATGATGCACCTGTACTGACCTCGACTTCTGGATGATAGCGGGGTGAACAGACAGTGGCTCGGGTGGTGATGATGCACCTGTACTGACCTCGCCTTCTGGATGATAGCGGGGTGAACAGGCAGTGGCTCGGGTGGTTGACGTACTTGATGATCTTTATGGCCTTCCTGTAACATCCTCTAGAGATCCTTGTGGTTGTGGGCAGTGCAGTTGCCGTACAAAGCGTTCATACAGTGCTAGCCTCTCTACACTGGCTTCCTGTCAAAGCGAGGGCTGATTTCAAGGTTTTACTGCTAACCTACAAAGCATTACATGGGCTTGCTCCTACCTATCTCTCTGATTTGGTCCTGCCGTACATACCTACACGTACGCTACGGTCACAAGACGCATGCCTCCTAATTGTCCCTAGAATTTCTAAGCAAACAGCTGGAGGCAGGGCTTTCTCCTATAGAGCTCCATTTTTATGGAACGGCCTGCCTACCCATGTGAGAGACGCAAACTCGGTCTCAACCTTTAAGTCTTTACTGAAGACTCATCTCTTCAGTGGGTCATATGATTGAGTGTAGTCTGGCCCAGGAGTGGGAAGGTGAACGAATGTCATCATACCGTATGTTTTCCATCTGAAGTATTCAAGACTTTAACTGAATATTGACAGGAAGTTCATCATACCGTATGTCAATTGAATGTTTTCCATCTGAAGTATTCAAGACAGATATGGCACCTCTGCTTCTAGCTCCTAAACAACTTCACTGTATATTTTGTTTCAATGTGTTAACTTTTATTGGGGTTATTTACATACAGGGTTATTACATACAGGGTTATTTACATACAGGGTTATTACATACAGGGTTATTACATACAGGGTTATTACATACAGGGTTATTACATACAGGGTTATTTACATACAGGGTTATTACATACAGGGTTATTACATACAGGGTTATTACATACAGGGTTATTACATACAGGGTTATTACATACAGGGTTATTTACATACAGGGTTATTACATACAGGGTTATTACATACGGGGTTATTACATACAGGGTTATTTACATACAGGGTTATTTACATACGGGGATATTACATACAGGGTTATTTACATACAGGGTTATTTACATACAGGGTTATTTACATACGGGGATATTACATACAGGGTTATTACATACAGGGTTATTTACATACAGGGTTATTACATACAGGGTTATTTACATACAGGGTTATTACATACAGGGTTATTTACATACGGGGATATTACATACGGGGATATTACATACAGGGTTATTTACATACAGGGTTATTTACATACAGGGTTATTTACATACGGGGATATTACATACAGGGTTATTACATACAGGGTTATTACATACAGGGTTATTACATACAGGGTTATTACATACAGGGTTATTTACATACAGGGTTATTACATACAGGGTTATTACATACAGGGTTATTTACATACAGGGTTATTACATACAGGGTTATTACATACAGGGTTATTACATACAGGGTTATTTACATACGGGGATATTACATACAGGGTTATTACATACAGGGTTATTACATACAGGGTTATTTACATACGGGGATATTACATACAGGGTTATTACATACAGGGTTATTTACATACGGGGATATTACATACAGGGTTATTACATACAGCCAGAAATATATTTTGGACATCAGAGCGATGATAATTCGCCAGCATTACGACCTGGGAATACGACTTTCCCTGATTGGATGCTTTGTTCGTTACCCCCAAGGCAATTGAACCTATCCCAGAGCTCCAGGTTTCCCTGATTGGATGCTTTGTTCATTACCCCCAAGGCAATTGAACCTATCCCAGAGCTCCAAGTTTCCGCCGATGGAGAAGAGGTATTCGGAGTGGAATTCTAGTCCGACTCAGGAGGCGGGGCACACCACCCACCACTCCCGAGTATATTACTCACTAATGTTCAGTCTCTGGACAATACAAGTAGATGAGATCAGGGCGAGGATCTCCTTCCAGAGCGACATCAGGGACTGTAACATACATCTGTACATCGTGCAGACAGGGATGAAGAACTGTCTGGGAAGAAAGGTGGTGGTTTCATGACAGTATGATTGTGATAACGTGCAGAAACTCAAGTCCTTTTGTTCACCCAACCTAGAAAACCTCACAATCAAATGCCGCATTGCATCCCAAGAGAATTCTCTTTTTCGTTATTGTCACGACCATGTATATTCCCCCTCAAGCACATACCCCGACGGCCATGAAGGAACTACACTGGACTTTATGCAAACTGGAAACCACATACGTTGAGGCCGCTTTTATTGTAGCTGGGGATTTTAACACTGAAAATTTGAGGAAATCGCAACCGAAGTTCTATCAACACATTGACTATAGTCTCTCTCTCTCCCCCCCTTGGGTTGTGCCATGGCGGAGATCTTTGTGGGCTATACTCAGCCTTGTCTCAGGATGGTAAGTTGGTGGTTGAAGATATCCCTCTAGTGGTGTGGGGGCTGTGCTTTGGCAAAGTGGGTGGGGTTATATCCTTCCTGTTTGGCCCTGTCCGGGGGTGTCCTCGGATGGGGCCACAGTGTCTCCTGACCCCTCTTGTCTCAGCCTCCAGTATTTATGCTGCAGTAGTTTATGTGTCGGGGGGCTAGGGTCAGTTTGTTATATCTGGAGTACTTCTCCTGTCCTATTCGGTGTCCTGTGTGAATCTAAGTGTGCGTTCTCTAATTCTCTCCTTCTCTCTTTCATACGGTATGATGAACTTCCTGTCAATGTCTCTTTCTATAAATAAAGTTAATTTATTTTAAATTCTAAGATGTGAGGGCTGCCTCTGTATCTAATAATATGTCCTTGACTGTTTTTCAGCTCTTGACGGTTTATTTTGTATTTTTCTTGTGTTTTGGACCAATAGTCTGTCTTCCCCTTGAATCCCACAGTGACACTATGAATATGATTGACGTTGTGAGTTTGGAGGGTGACGCCTGAGATACACAGATGGACATCAGGTCAGAATACAATTTACCCTGGAGACAAACACACGCACAGACGGACATCAGGTCAGAATACAATTTACCCTGGAGACAAACACACACATGCACAACGCACAGACACAGACACACACACACACACACACACACACAAATAGCCTTCCCTGGAGGCTAAAGCAATCTCGTCACTCGGAAGACAACAAAATATAAATTAATACAATTTCTCATAGCGACAATTTTGCCTTTGATTAAAAAGGACTGCGAGGCAGCTAATTTGAATTGTTTAAGTACAGAGATAACAACGCTGTAGTCAACCGCATACCAAATGGCACTGTATGTGTATTTCTATTCATTATGGATCCACATCTTTTATTTATTTTATTTAACTAGGCAAGGCAGTTAAGAACAAATTCTTATTTTCAATGACAGCCTAGGAACAGTGGGTTAACTGCCTGTTCAGGGGCTGAACAACAGATTTGTACCTTGTCAGCTCGGGGGTTTGAACTTGCAACCTTCCGGTTACTAGTCCAACGCTCTAAGCAATAGGCTAATCTTCCTGGGGTTTATTATGGATCCACATTTACTCTTCCTGGGGTTTATTATGATCCACCTCTACTCTGCCTGGGGTTTATTATGGATCCACATTCACTCTTCCTGGGGTTTATTATGGATCCACATTTACTCTTCCTGGGGTTTATTATGGATCCACATTTACTCTTCCTGGGGTTTATTATGGATCCACATGTACTCTTCCTGGGGTTTATTATGGATCCACATTTACTCTTCCTGGGGTTTATTATGGATCCACATCTACTCTTCCTGGGGGTTATTATGGATCCACATTTACTCTTCCTGGGGATATGGGTCCACATTTACTCTTCCTGGGGTTTATTATGGATCCACCTCTTCTTTTCCTGTGGTTTATTATGGATCCACCTATACTCTTCCTGGGGTTTATTATGGATCCACATTTACTCTTCCTGGGGTTTATTATGGATCCACATCTACTCTTCCTGGGGTTTATTATGGATCCACATTCACTCTTCCTGGGGTTTATTATGGATCCACATTTACTCCTCCTGGGGTTTATTATGGATCCACATTTACTCTTCCTGGGGTTTATTATGGGTCCACATTTACTCTTCCTGGGGATATGGATCCACATTTACTCTTCCTGGGGTTTATTATGGATCCACATTTACTCTTCCTGGGGTTTATTATGGATCCACATTTACTCTTCCTGGGGTTTATTATGGATCCACATTTACTCTTCCTGGGGTTTATTATGGATCCACATTTACTCTTCCTGGGGTTTATTATGGATCCACAATTACCCTTCCTGGGGTTTATTATGGATCCACATTTACTCTTCCTGGGGTTTATTATGGATCCACATCTACTCTTCCTGGGGTTTATTATGGATCCACATTCACTCTTCCTGGGGGTTATTATGGATCCACATTTACTCTTCCTGGGGTTTATTATGGATCCACATCTACTCTCCCTGGGGTTTATTATGGATCCACATCTACTCTTCCTGGGGTTTATTATGATCCACCTCTACTCTGCCTGGGGTTTATTATGGATCCACATCTACTCTTCCTGGGGTTTATTATGGATCCACATTTACTCTTCCTGGGGTTTATTATGGATCCTCATTTACTCTTCCTGGGGTTTATTATGGATCCACATCTACTCTTCCTGGGGTTTATTATGGATCCACATCTACTCTTCCTGGGGTTTATTATGGATCCACATTTACTCTTCCTGGGGTTTATTATGGATCCTCATTTACTCTTCCTGGGGTTTATTATGGATCCACAATTACCCTTCCTGGGGTTTATTATGGATCCACATTTACTCTTCCTGGGGTTTATTATGGATCCACATTTACTCTTCCTGGGGTTTATTATGGATCAACATTTACTCTTCCTGGGGTTTATTATGGATCCACATTTACGCTTCCTGGGGTCTATTATGGATCCATGTAGTCATCTACTCTTCCTGGGGTTTAATGTGGATCCACATCTACTCTTCCTGGGGTTTATTATGATCCACCTCTACTCTGCCTGGGGTTTATTATGGATCCACATCTACTCTTCCTGGGGTTTATTGTGGATCCACATCTACTCTTCCTGGGGTTTATTATGATCCACATTTACTCTTCCTGGGGTTTATTATGGATCCACATTTACTCTGCCTGGGGTTTATTATGGATCCACATTTACTCTTCCTGGGTTTATTATGGATCCACATTTACTCTTCCTGGGGTTTATTATGGATCCACATTTACTCTTCCTGGGGTTTATTATGGATCCACATTTACTCTTCCTGGGTTTATTATGGATCCACATTCACTCTTCCTATGGGTTTATTATGGATCCACATTCACTCTTCCTGGGGTTTATTATGGATCCACATTCACTCTTCCTGGGGTTTATTATGGATCCACATTCACTCTTCCTGGGGTTTATTATGGATCCACATTCAAGAGTCTTCCTGGGGTTTATTATGGATCCACATTCACTCTTCCTGGGGTTTATTATGGATCCACATTCACTCTTCCTGGGGTCCAGCAAAATTAGGACTGTTATACAGTTTTCTAAATATTACAATACATTCAAAACAGATTTGAACAACACATGGAGTGTGTGCCCATCAGGCCACTACTTTACTAGCACATATCTACAACACAAACATCCCATGTGTACGTGTGTGTATAGAGCGTATTTTATCATGTCTGTGTCTATGTTTGTGTCTCTTCACAGTCCCTGCTGTTCCATAAGGGGTTATCTGTTTTTTTATCTAATGAGTTACTCTCTATGATGTGGAATAGAGTTCCATGTAGTCATGGCTCTATGTAGTACTGTGGAATAGAGTTCCATGTAGTCGTGGCTCTATGTAGTACTGTGGAATAGAGTTCCATGTAGTCGTGGCTCTATGTAGTAGTGTGGAATAGAGTTCCATGTAGTCATGGCTCTATGTAGTACTGTGGAATAGAGTTCCATGTAGTCATGGCTCTATGTAGTACTGTGGAATAGAGTTCCATGTAGTCATGGCTCTATGTAGTACTGTGGAATAGAGTTCCATGTAGTCGTGGCTCTATGTAGTACTGTGGAATATAGTTCCATGTAGTCATGGCTCTATGTAGTACTGTGGAATAGAGTTCCATGTAGTCGTGGCTCTATGTAGTACTGTGGAATAGAGTTCCATGTAGTCGTGGCTCTATGTAGTACTGTGGAATAGAGTTCCATGTAGTCGTGGCTCTATGTAGTACTGTGGAATAGAGTTCCATGTAGTCATGGCTCTATGTAGTACTGTGGAATAGAGTTCCATGTAGTCATGGCTCTATGTAGTACTGTGGAATAGAGTTCCATGTAGTCATGGCTCTATGTAGTACTGTGGAATAGAGTTCCATGTAGTCGTGGCTCTATGTAGTACTGTGGAATAGAGTTCCATGTAGTCGTGGCTCTATGTAGTACTGTGGAATAGAGTTCCATGTAGTCATGGCTCTATGTAGTACTGTGGAATAGAGTTCCATGTAGTCGTGGCTCTATGTAGTACTGTGGAATAGAGTTCCATGTAGTCATGGCTCTATGTAGTACTGTGGAATAGAGTTCCATGTAGTCGTGGCTCTATGTAGTACTGTGGAATAGAGTTCCATGTTGTCATGGCTCTATGTAGTACTGTGGAATAGAGTTCCATATAGTCATGGCTCTATGTAGTACTGTGGAATAGAGTTCCATGTAGTCATGGCTCTATGTAGTACTGTGGAATAGAGTTCCATGTAGTCGTGGCTCTATGTAGTACTGTGGAATAGAGTTCCATATAGTCATGGCTCTATTTAGTACTGTGGAATAGAGTTCCATATAGTCATGGCTCTATGTAGTACTGTGGAATAGAGTTCCATGTAGTCGTGGCTCTATGTAGTACTGTGGAATAGAGTTCCATATAGTCATGGCTCTATTTAGTACTGTGGAATAGAGTTCCATGTAGTCGTGGCTCTATGTAGTACTGTGGAATAGAGTTCCATATAGTCATGGCTCTATGTAGTACTGTGGAATAGAGTTCCATGTAGTCGTGGCTCTATGTAGTACTGTGGAATAGAGTTCCATATAGTCATGGCTCTATTTAGTACTGTGGAATAGAGTTCCATATAGTCATGGCTCTATGTAGTACTGTGGAATAGAGTTCCATGTAGTCGTGGCTCTATGTAGTACTGTGGAATAGAGTTCCATATAGTCATGGCTCTATTTAGTACTGTGGAATAGAGTTCCATGTAGTCATGGCTCTATGTAGTACTGTGGAATAGAGTTCCATATAGTCATGGCTCTATTTAGTACTGTGGAATAGAGTTCTATATAGTCATGGCTCTATTTAGTACTGTGGAATAGAGTTCCATATAGTCATGGCTCTATGTAGTACTGTGGAATAGAGTTCCATGTAGTCGTGGCTCTATGTAGTACTGTGGAATAGAGTTCCATGTAGTCGTGGCTCTATGTAGTACTCCCACCCCTCTCCTCTCTCCCCTCTTTCCTCCCTATACCCTCACCCCTCTCCTCTCTCCCCTCTGTCCTCCCTATACCCTCACCCCTCTCCTCTCTCCCCTCTTTCCTCCCTATACCCTCACCCTCTCCTCTCTCCCCTCTTTCCTCCCTATACCCTCACCCCTCTCTCTCCCCTCTGAATAGAGTTCCATGTAGTCATGGCTCTATGTAGTACTGTGGAATAGAGTTCCATGTAGTCGTGGCTCTATGTAGTACTGTGGAATAGAGTTCCATGTAGTCATGGCTCCCCTATGTAGTACTGTGGAATAGAGTTCCATGTAGTCATGGCTCTATGTAGTACTGTGGAATAGAGTTCCATGTAGTCATGGCTCTATGTAGTACTGTGGAATAGAGTTCCATGTAGTCACCCCTGGCTCTATGTAGTACTGTGGAATAGAGTTCCATGTAGTCGTGGCTCTATGTAGTACTGTGGAATAGAGTTCCATGTAGTCATGGCTCTATGTAGTACTGTGGAATAGAGTTCCATGTAGTCGTGGCTCTATGTAGTACTGTGGAATAGAGTTCCATGTAGTCATGGCTCTATGTAGTACTGTGGAATAGAATAGAGTTCTGTGGAATAGAGTTCATGTAGTCATGGCTCTATGTAGTACTGTGGAATAGAGTTCCATGTAGTCATGGCTCTATGTAGTACTGTGGAATAGAGTTCCATGTAGTCATGGCTCTATGTAGTACTGTGGAATAGAGTTCCATGTAGTCATGGCTCTATGTAGTACTGTGGAATAGAGTTCCATGTAGTCGTGGCTCTATGTAGTACTGTGGAATAGAGTTCCATGTAGTCATGGCTCTATGTAGTACTGTGGAATAGAGTTCCATGTAGTCGTGGCTCTATGTAGTACTGTGGAATAGAGTTTCATGTAGTCGTGGCTCTATGTAGTACTGTGGAATAGAGTTCCATGTAGTCATGGCTCTATGTAGTACTGTGGAATAGAGTTCCATGTAGTCATGGCTCTATGTAGTACTGTGGAATAGAGTTCCATATAGTCATGGCTCTATGTAGTACTGTGGAATAGAGTTCCATGTAGTCATGGCTCTATGTAGTACTGTGGAATAGAGTTCCATGTAGTCATGGCTCTATGTAGTACTGTGGAATAGAGTTCCATGTAGTCGTGGCTCTATGTAGTACTGTGGAATAGAGTTCCATATAGTCATGGCTCTATGTAGTACTGTGGAATAGAGTTCCATGTAGTCATGGCTCTATGTAGTACTGTGGAATAGAGTTCCATGTAGTCATGGCTCTATGTAGTACTGTGGAATAGAGTTCCATGTAGTCGTGGCTCTATGTAGTACTGTGGAATAGAGTTCCATATAGTCATGGCTCTATGTAGTACTGTGGAATAGAGTTCCATGTAGTCGTGGCTCTATGTAGTACTGTGGAATAGAGTTCCATGTAGTCATGGCTCTATGTAGTACTGTGGAATAGAGTTCCATATAGTCATGGCTCTATGTAGTACTGTGGAATAGAGTTCCATATAGTCATGGCTCTATGTAGTACTGTGGAATAGAGTTCCATGTAGTCATGCCTCTATGTAGTACTGTGGAATAGAGTTCCATATAGTCATGGCTCTATGTAGTACTGTGGAATAGAGTTCCATATAGTCATGGCTCTATGTAGTACTGTGGAATAGAGTTCCATATAGTCATGGCTCTATGTAGTACTGTGGAATAGAGTTCCATGTAGTCATGGCTCTATGTAGTACTGTGGAATAGAGTTCCATGTAGTCATGGCTCTATGTAGTACTGTGGAATAGAGTTCCATGTAGTCGTGGCTCTATGTAGTATTGTGGAATAGAGTTCCATGTAGTCATGGCTCTATGTTGTACTGTGGAATAGAGTTCCATGTAGTCATGGCTCTATGTAGTACTGTGGAATAGAGTTCCATGTAGTCATGGCTCCATGTAGTAGTGTGGAATAGAGTTCCATGTAGTCATGGCTCTATGTAGTACTGTGGAATAGAGTTCCATATAGTCATGGCTCTATGTAGTACTGTGGAATAGAGTTCCATATAGTCATGGCTCTATGTAGTACTGTGGAATAGAGTTCCATGTAGTCATGGCTCTATGTAGTACTGTGGAATAAAGTTCCATGTAGTCATGGCTCTATGTAGTACTGTGGAATAGAGTTCCATGTAGTCATGGCTCTATGTAGTACTGTGGAATAGAGTTCTATGTAGTCATGGCTCTATGTAGTACTGTGGAATAGAGTTCCATGTCGTCATGGCTCTATGTAGTACTGTGGAATAGAGTTCTATGTAGTCATGGCTCTATTTAGTACTGTGGAATAGAGTTCTATGTAGTCATGGTTCTATGTAGTACTGTGGAATAGAGTTCTATGTAGTCATGGCTCTATGTAGTACTGTGGAATAGAGTTCTATGTAGTCATGGCTCCATGTAGTAGTGTGGAATAGAGTTCCATGTAGTCATGGCTCTATGTAGTACTGTGGAATAGAGTTCCATGTAGTCATGGCTCTATGTAGTACTATGGAATAGAGTTCCATGTAGTCATGGCTTTATGTAGTACTGTGCACCTCCCATAGTCTATACTGGACTTGGGGACTGTGAAGAGACCTCTGGTGGCATGTGTTGTGGGGTAGGCATGGGGTGTCTGAGCTGTGTGTTAGTAGTTTAAACAGACCTCCGGTGGCATGTCTTGTGGGGTAGGCATGGGGTGTCCAAGCTGTGCACCTCCCATAGTCTGTTCTGGACTTGGGGACTGTGAAGAGACCTCTGGTGGCATGTCTTGTGGGGTATGCATGGGGTGTCCAAGCTGTGTGTCAGTAGTTCAAACCGACAGCTTGGTGCGTTCAACATGTCAATTACCTCTTCACAAATGCTAGTGATGAATTCAATCTCTCCCCCACTTTGAGCCAGGAGAGATTGACATGCACATGATTAATGTTAGCTCTCTGTGTACATCCAAGGGCCAGTCGTGCTGCCTTGTCAATTGCAATTTTCCGTAAGTCCCTTTTTGTGGTACCTGACCAGACAACTGAACAGTAGTCCAGGTGAGACAAACCTATGGCCTGTAGGACCTGCCATGTTGATAGTGCTGTTAAGAAGGTAGAAACTAGGGTCTGTAGGACCTGCCATGTTGATAGTGCTGTTAAGAAGGTAGAAACTAGGGTCTGTAGGACCTGCCATGTTGATAGTGCTGTTAAGAAGGTAGAAACTAGGGTCTGTAGGACCTGCCATGTTGATAGTGCTGTTAAGAAGGTAGAAACTAGGGTCTGTAGGACCTGCCATGTTGATAGTGCTGTTAAGAAGGTAGAAACTAGGGCCTGTAGGACCTGCCATGTTGATAGTGCTGTTAAGAAGGTAGAAACTAGGGCCTGTAGGACCTGCCATGTTGATAGTGCTGTTAAGAAGGTAGAAACTAGGGCCTGTAGGACCTGCCATGTTGATAGTGCTGTTAAGAAGGTAGAAACTAGGGTCTGTAGGACCTGCCATGTTGATAGTGCTGTTAAGAAGGTAGAAACTAGGGCCTGTAGGACCTGCCATGTTGATAGTGCTGTTAAGAAGGTAGAAACTAGGGTCTGTAGGACCTGCCATGTTGATAGTGCTGTTAAGAAGGTAGAAACTAGGGTCTGTAGGACCTGCCATGTTGATAGTGCTGTTAAGAAGGTAGAAACTAGGGTCTGTAGGACCTGCCATGTTGATAGTGCTGTTAAGAAGGTAGAAACTAGGGCCTGTAGGACCTGCCATGTTGATAGTGCTGTTAAGAAGGTAGAAACTAGGGTCTGTAGGACCTGCCATGTTGATAATGCTGTTAAGAAGGTAGAAACTAGGGTCTGTAGGACCTGCCATGTTGATAGTGCTGTTAACCTCATAGTCCGCCCAAACCCGTATGCGGTAGCGTAACTACAGCCTCAAGCTCATTACCATAACGCAACGTTAGCGATTTCTAAAAATCGCAAATGAAATGAAATAAATATGCCCGTTCTCAAGCTTATCCTTTTCTTAACAATCCTGTCGTCTCAGATTTTCAAAATATGCTTTAGAACCAGAGAAAATCACTAATTTGTGTAAGAGTGGTGATAGCTAGCTTAGCATTAGCGTTAGCATTTAGCACGCAACATATTCACAAAAACCAGCCAAGGAATCAAATAAAATAATTTACCTTTGAAGAACTTCAGATGTTTCAATGAGGAGACTCTCAGTTACATAGCAGATGTCCAGTTTTTCCTGAAAGATTCTTGTGTAGGACACATCGTTCCCTTTTGTTACTATGCATTTGGCTACCGAAACTAACCGAAAATTCAGTCACCTACATGTCGAACTTTTTCCGAATTAACTCCATAATATCGACTGAAACATGGAAAACGTTGTTTGAATCAATCCTGAAGGTGGTTTGTCATATTTCTCTCCATTGAAAGCACCGTCCTTGTAGCCTGGTTTGTTCTGAGATTTGAATGGAAAAATACCGGGACCTGACTTTTGCGCACCAATTGCCACACAGACACCAAGGGGGACACTTGGCAATTGTAGTCTCTTATGGTCAATCTTCCAATGATATGCCTACAAATACGTCACAATGCTGCAAAGACCTTGGGGAAACAAGAGAAAGAGTCCGTTCATTCCTGTCGCATTCACAGCCATATAAGGCGATCATGGAAAACGTAGCCTCAGAAATCCTGTGCATTTCCTGGTCGGTCATACATCTTGGTTTTGCCCGAAGCATTTGTTCTAAGGGACTCACAGTGAAAATCTTTGCATTTCTGGAAACGTAAGACTGTCTTCTTTCCAAAACTATCAATTCCAAGCATATTCGAGCATCTTTTCGTGACAAAATATTGCGCTTAAAACGGGCACGTCTTTTTATCCAAAAATGAAATACTGCCCCTAGAGTCTTAACAGGTTAAGAAGGTAGAAACTAGGGCCTGTAGGACCTGCCATGTTGATAGTGCTGTTAAGAAGGTAGAAACTAGGGTCTGTAGGACCTGCCATGTTGATAGTGCTGTTAAGAAGGTAGAAACTAGGGTCTGTAGGACCTGCCATGTTGATAGTGCTGTTAAGAAGGTAGAAACTAGGGCCTGTAGGACCTGCCATGTTGATAGTGCTGTTAAGAAGGTAGAAACTAGGGCCTGTAGGACCTGCCATGTTGATAGTGCTGTTAAGAAGGTAGAAACTAGGGTCTGTAGGACCTGCCATGTTGATAGTGCTGTTAAGAAGGTAGAAACTAGGGCCTGTAGGACCTGCCATGTTGATAGTGCTGTTAAGAAGGTAGAAACTAGGGTCTGTAGGACCTGCCATGTTGATAGTGCTGTTAAGAAGGTAGAAACTAGGGTCTGTAGGACCTGCCATGTTGATAGTGCTGTTAAGAAGGTAGAAACTAGGGTCTGTAGGACCTGCCATGTTGATAGTGCTGTTAAGAAGGTAGAAACTAGGGCCTGTAGGACCTGCCATGTTGATAGTGCTGTTAAGAAGGTAGAAACTAGGGTCTGTAGGACCTGCCATGTTGATAGTGCTGTTAAGAAGGTAGAAACTAGGGTCTGTAGGACCTGCCATGTTGATAGTGCTGTTAAGAAGGTAGAAACTAGGGTCTGTAGGACCTGCCATGTTGATAGTGCTGTTAAGAAGGTAGAAACTAGAGTCTGTAGGACCTGCCATGTTGATAGTGCTGTTAAGAAGGTAGAAACTAGGGTCTGTAGGACCTGCCATGTTGATAGTGCTGTTAAGAAGGTAGAAACTAGGGTTTGTAGGACCTGCCATGTTGATAGTGCTGTTAAGAAGGTAGAAACTAGGGCCTGTAGGACCTGCCATGTTGATAGTGCTGTTAAGAAGGTAGAAACTAGGGCCTGTAGGATCTACCTTGTTGATAGTGATGTTAAGAAGGTAGAAACTATGGCCTGTAGGACCTGCCTTGTTGATAGTGTTGTTAAGAAGGTAGAAACTAGGGCCTGTAGGACCTGCCTTGTTGATAGTGCTGTTAAGAAGGCAGAGTAGTGCTTTATTATGGACAGACTTCTCCCCATCTTGGCTACTGTTGTATAAATGTGTTGATCATTGACCAGGGTTACTCCAAGCAGTTTAGTCACCTCAACTTGCTCAATTTCTACTTTAATCATTACACTATTTAGTTTAGGTTCAGGGTTTAGTGAATGATTTGTCCCAAATACAATGCTTTGAGTTTTTGAAATATTTAGGACTAACTTATTCCTTGCCACCCCCTCTGAAATTAACTGAAGCTCCTTGGTAAGTGTTGCAGTCATTTCAGTCGTTGCGGTAGCTGACATGTATAGTGTTGAGTCATCCACATACATAGACACACTGGTTTTACTCAAAGTCAGTGGCATGTCGTTAGTAAAGATTGAAAAAAGTAAGGGGCCTAAACTGCTGCCCTGGAAAAAGTAAGGGGCCTAGACAGCTGCCCTGGGGAATTCCTTACTCTACCAGGAGAAGCTTCCGTTAAAGAACACCCTTTGTGTTCTGTTGGACAGGTCACTCTTAATCCACAATATAGCATGGGGTGTAAAGCCATGACGCTTCCTTTTTTTTACAGCAACAGACTATGATCGATATTGTCAAAAGCCGCACTGAACTCTTAACAAAACAGCCCCCACCATCTTTTATCATAAACTCCTCTCAGCCAAATCATCCATTTATGTTAGTGCTGTACTTGTTCAATGTCCTTCCCTATAAGCATGCTGAAAGTCTGTTGTCAATTGGTTTACTGTAAAATAGCATTGTATCTTGTTAATTACTTTTTCTTCCCTCCAGGCCTGAGGGCACACACTTTCTAGTAGGCTTAAATTGAAGATATGGCAAATAGGAGAGTGGCAATATTGTCCGCTATTATCCTCACTATTTTTCCATTCAAGTTGTCAGACCCTGGTGGCTTGTCATTGTTGAAAGACAACAAAATATTTTGTCACCTATTCCACACAAACTTTACGGAATTCAAAATTACAATACATTACAATTACAATGCTTTCATTAATTTGTTGAGATATACTTGGATGTGTAGTGTCAGCGTTTGTTGCTGGCATGTCATCCCTAAGTGTGCTAATCTTGCCAATTAAAAAAAAAAATTAACGTAGTTGTCAATATCAGTGGGTTTTGTGATGAATTAACCATCAATGAATGATGGAGCAGAGTTTGCCTTTTTTCCCAAAAAATGTCAATTCAATGTCAGTTCAATTCCTCATCAATCCAAGAAGATGTAACAGTTTTTACAGTCATTTTCTTAATGGGTGTGTGCTTACTTTTAATGTGAATGAAGATAATGCGCGTGTAGGTTACTCATGACTTTTAATGAAGATAATGCAGCGTCGTCTGTTGTTTGAAGAGAGTCAGACCGAAATGCAGCGTGTAGGTTACTCATGACTTTTAATGAAGATAATGCGGTACATGAAGATAATGCGGTACATGAAGATAATGCGGTACATGAAATAACTGAAGAAGAAAACAGCAAACGGAACGTAAACTAATTACAGCCTATCTGGTGACTAACACAGAGACAGGTACAAAACACCCACAAAATACAACGCCAACTCAGGCTACCTAAATACGGTTCCCAATCAGAGACAACGATAAGCAGCTGACTCCAATTGAGAATCGCCTCAGGCAGCCAAGCCTAACTAGACACACCCCTAATCAACACAATCCCAATTACTACAAACCCCAATATGAAACACAACATATAAACCCATGTCACACCCTGGCTTACCCAAACATATACCAAAAACACAAAATACAATGACCAAGGCGTGACACTTATTAGTAACTGAAATAAGTAATTTCATAAATATGTGAAGTGCAGCATCTGGTTCCTCCTCATTACACACCAGACCAGCAAATATTCTTTACATCACCAACATAGGAATCACTACAACACTTATTGTATCTCTTATACGCTATGTTAGGCCCAACCTTTGGAACTGTGGTTTTCCTAGATATGGTTATTATATTGTGATCACTACATCCTACGGGTTTGGATACTGCTTTAAAGCAAATATCTGCAGCATTAGTAAAAATGTGATCAATACATCCGATAGATGTGGATACAGCCTTCTCCTCCACCGTCACACTGTTCTCCTCTGTCCTCCCTATACCCTCACCCCTCTCCTCCACCGTCACACTGTTCTCCTCTGTCCTCCCTATACCCTCACCCCTCTCCTCTCTCCCCTCTGTCCTCCCTATACCCTCACCCCTCTCCTCTCTCCCCCTCTGTCCTCCCTATACCCTCACCCCCTCTCCTCTCTCCCCTCTGTCCTCCCTATACCCTCACCCCTCTCCTCTCTCCCCCCTCTATCCTCCCTATACCCTCACCCCTCTCCTCTCTCCCTCTGTCCTCCCTATACCCTCACCCCTCTCCTCTCTCCCCCTCTGTCCTCCCTATACCCTCACCCCTCTCCTCTCTCCCCTCTGTCCTCCCTATACCCTCACCCCTCTCCTCTCTCCCCTCTGTCCTCCCTATACCCTCACCCCTCTCCTCTCTCCCCCCCCTCTGTCCTCCCTGTCCTCCCCCTCTCCTCTCTCCCCTCTGTCCTCCCTATACCCTCACCCCTCTCCTCTCTCCCCTCTGTCCTCCCTATACCCTCACCCCTCTCCTCTCTCCCCTCTGTCCTCCCTATACCCTCACCCCTCTCCCTCTCTCCCCTCTGTCCTCCCTATACCCTCTCACCCCTCCCTATCCCTCTCTCCCCTCTGTCCTCCCTATACCCTCACCCCTCTCCT
>NC_088397.1:5079018-5081518 GCF_034236695.1 Oncorhynchus nerka
GTAGGGAGTGGGTTAGGAGGTGAGTAGGGAGTGGGTTAGGGTGTGTGAACAGGGAGTGGGTTAGGGTGTGTGAGCAGGGAAATGTGTGGTGGTGTAGATCATGTGACAGGGTGATGCTCTACAGGTCTGGCTATAGAACAGCTCATCATGTAGATCATGTGACAGGGTGATGCTCTACATCATGTAGATCATGTGACAGGGTGATGCTCTACATCATGTAGATCATGTGACAGGGTGATGCTCTACATCATGTAGATCATGTGACAGGGTGATGCTCTACATCATGTAGATCACGTGACAGGGTGATGCTCTACACGTCTGGCTATAGAACAGCTCATCGCCAGTCTGAACCAGTGCACTGCAATCCACAATCACCACACACTCTGAATAAAGCAATACTAAACATGCGGCCCAAATGGCACCCTATTCCCTACATAGTGCACTTCCTTTGATCAGGGTCTATGAGGCTCTGGTCAAAAGTAGTGCACTAAATAAGGAATAGGGTGCCATTTTAAATTGTAAATAGCTCTTCTTACCCGGATCAAGAAAGTGTGGCAAAGCCTCTGGGCCTGAAATGTTACCCGATAATGATAATGTTGATCAAACGTTACAGCAGACCCAAAGGGAACTACTGGATGAATGAAAGGGATGAATGAGCATCGACTGCAAGTCACTATTGAAATGAATATGTGTTCTGCGTTAGGAAAAGTTTAAGGGAATTATGGACGACTCTGGCATTCTCATCTGTTTATGTATTCAGGTGTGTGTGTTTGTTTGTGTGTGTATTCAGGTGTGTGTGTGTGTTTGTTTGTGTTATAGTATAATACTCTGTTACACACAACACTGCCTCAGGCTTCTGGGTAAATCATATCAATGTATTTATTCATGGTCGGAATGCAGTGTCATTACACACACACACACACACACACACACACACACACACACACACACACACACACACACACACACACACACACACACACACACACACACACACAAACTCCCACTCACATATATTTATCTTATTTAATAAAATCAGTTTGGATGTGAACTCTGACTAAACTCTGCAATACGAATGAACTATAGACGTGAGACCACACAGAGACAATGAAGTGTGTGTGTGTGTGTTTGTGTTTCATATTGCTTTATAACAAAGTAGACTGATGTTACAGAACAGAACACAGCGGAGCAGAACTGAAAAGAGCAGAACAGAACAGAACTTCAGAGAACAGAACAGAGCAGGAGAGAACAGAACAGAACAGGAGCAGAACAGAGCAGAACAGGAGCAGATCAGGAGCAGAACAGAACAGAGCAGAACAGAACAGAACAGAACAGAACAGAGCAGAATATAACAGAACAGGAGCCGAACAGAACAGAGCAGAACAGAATATTACAGAACAGAACAGATCAGAAGAGAAGAGAACAGAACAGAACAGATCAGAGTATAATAGAACAGAACAGAGCAGATCAGAAGAGAACAGAACAGAGCAGAGTATAATAGAACAGAACAGAGCAGAAGAGAACAGAAAAGAGCAGAGTATAATAGAACAGAATAGAACAGAGCAGAGCAGAAGAGCAGAGCACTGCAGAACAGAACAGAGCAGAATTTAACAGAACAGAATAGAACAAAGTAGAACAGAACAGAGCAGAATTTAACAGAACTGACATAGTGGGCCCAAATGGCACCCTATTCCTTTGAGTAGAACAGAACAGAACAGAACAGGAGCAGAACAGAGCAGAACAGGAATAGCAGATCAGGAATTGTAAGAACAGAACAGAGAAAGAACAGAACAGAACAGAACAGGAGCAGAAATGAGTAGAACAGAACAGAGTAGAACAGAACAGTACAGAACAGAACAGAACAGGAGCAGAACAGAGCAGAACAGAGCAGAACAGAACAGAACAGGAGCAGAACAAAGCAGAACAGAATATAACAGAACAGGAGCAGAACAGAACAAAACAGAACAGAACGGAACAGAACAGAACAGAACAGAACAAAACAGAACAGAACGGAGCAGAACAGAGCAGAACAGAACAGGAGCAGAACAGAGCAGAACAGAGCAGAACAGAACAGGAGCAGAACAAAGCAGAACAGAATATAACAGAACAGAACAGAACAGAACAGGAGCAGAACAGAACAGGAACAGAACAGAACAGAACAGAACAGAACAGGAGCAGAACAGAACAAAACAGAACAGAACGGAACAGAACAGAACAGAACAGAACAGGAGCAGAACCCAACAGAACAGAACAGGAGCAGAACAGAACAAAACAGAACAGAACGGAACAGAACAGGAGCAGAGCAGAACAGAACAGAACAGAACAGAGCAGACCAGACAGAACAGAACAGGAGCAGAACAGAACAGAACAGAGCAGAGCAGAGCAGAACAGAACAGAGTAGAACAGAACAGAACAGAGTAGAACAGAACAGAACAGGGCAGAACAGAACAGAACAAGAACAGAACAGAACAGAAAAGAACATATCAAAGCAGAGCAGAAC
>NC_088397.1:5086518-5121518 GCF_034236695.1 Oncorhynchus nerka
CACTCACATTCACCAACTGACACTCACATACACCAACTGACACTCACATACACCAACTGACACTCACATTCACCAACTGACACTCACATACACCAACTGATACTCACATACACCAACTGACACCCAGATACACCAACTGACACTCACATTCACCAACTGACACTCACATTCACCAACTGACACTCACTGACACTCACATACACCAACTGACACTCACATATACCAACTGACACTCACATTCACCAACTGGCACTCACTGACACTCACATATACCATCTGACACTCACTAGTGCCTGATTGACTGACTCTATTAGTCAAACACAAGTATTTTTCATCTCCATATTATCTCTGATCAGCTTCCCAGGAAAGGGCTAAGAATTGCTCATTTTAATACACTATATTTACTAAAGTATGTGGACACCCCTTCAAACTAGTGGATTCGGCTATTCCAGCTACACCCGTTGCTCGGCCATGTCAAGAGTTGAACCCAGATTCGACCGACAAATCTAGGTTTGGCCAGGATAACGATACCAGCCCCAATGCATAAGGCCAACTGTAAAGTTTGATGTAGGATGACAAATGGTCTGGGGCTGTTTTTCATGGTTCGGACCCCTTAGTTACCGAGAAGGGAAATCTTAACACCACAGCAAAGAATTACTTTGTAGATTGTTCTGTGCTTCCAACTTTGTGGCAACAATTTGGGGGAGGCCCTTTCCTGTTTCAGCATGACAATGCCCTCACACACAAAGCGAGGTCCATACAGAAATGGTTTGTGAGATCGGTGTGGAAGAACTTGACTGGCCTGCACAGAGCCCTGACCTCAACCCCATCAAAAACTTTTGGGGTGAATTGGAACACCGACTGTGAGCCAGGCCTAATCGCCCGACCTCACTAATGCTCTTGTGGCTGAATAGAAGCAAGTCCCTGTAGCAATGTTCCCACATCTAGTGGAAAGCCTTCCCAGAAGAGTGGAGGCTGTTATAGCAGAAATGTCCCAACATCTAGTGGAAATCCTTCCCAGAAGAGTGGAGGCTGTTATAACAGCAATGTCCCAACATCTAGCAAGGAAAGCCTTCCCAGAAGAGTGGAGGCAGTTATGGCAGCAATGTTCCAACATCTAGCAGGAAAGCCTTCCCAGAACAGTGAAGGCTGTTATAGCAGCAAATGGGTGACCGACTCCATATTAATGTCCATGATTTTGGAATGAGATGTTTGACGAGCAGGTGACCACATACTGTTTGTCATGTAGTGTACATGTAGCCTTAGAAATACATCAATACCTTGCTAACATCAGATAACATTTATATACAGGCCATCTCTGAAACACACTTAGATTATTCCTTTAATGATAAAGCAATAACAATACCAAGATATAACATATGCAGAAAATACAGGCATGCCTATGGGGGAGGTGTTCACAGCCAGATTACTGTAAAAACCTAGAGAGGATCTCATGTCAAATGTTGTCGAAGTGTTGTGGTTACAAGTTCACCTGCCTCATCTAAAGCCTCTTCTTCTGGGGTGCTGTTACCGACCAAGTGCTATTAGTCACTATTTGGATAATATGTGCGCAATGCTTGCTAGTGTATGTGATGTTAACAGAGATGTCTATTTTCTGGGTGACCTGAACAATGTCCTCTGAAGCTGAAGCTTCTAACTGACTAACGCCTGTCATATCACCCAGTTTATCACTCAACCAACTACAGCGTATTCTAATGGTGATGGATCTGTGGCATCCGCTTGTATTGATCACCTTGAACATATTGATCATCTTGGTCATCCTGGTCATCTTCACTAATGCTGCAGAGCTTTGCTCCAAAAGCAATATCAGTCACCATTGGAGGAAATGAGTGACCATAGCAATATCAGTCACCATTGGATGTAATGAGTGACCATAGCAATATCAGTCACCATTGGATGTAATGAGTGACCATAGCAATATCAGTCACCATTGGATGTAATGAGTGACCATAGCAATATCAGTCACCATTGGGATGTAATGAGTGACCATAGCAATATCAGTCACCATTGGATGTAATGAGTGACCATAGCAATATCAGTCACCATTAGATGTAATGAGTGACCATAGCAATATCAGTCACCATTGGATGAATGAGAGACCATGGCACTGTGGTAATTAGAAGGAAAGCCAAAGGTTCGGGCCAAAAGTAATTTACAAGAAATCATACAAGATGTTTTTTCCAGGACTCTTGTGTTGAACACGTAAAAATGTATGTTGGTTCTGATGTGGATCAGGAAGTGAAACCAGATGCAACACTGGAGGTATTTATACAATGATTTGTTGTAATTGTTGACAAGCAGCTGTTAAAGCTTGAGTCTGTGGGCAGAGAGCGTCGGAGTAGAATTGTATTGGCAAGGGGATAGCCCAAGAGCGGTGTCTCCATTACCCCTGAATGCTCATTTCAGATCAGCTCAGATCAGAGCGCAGAGCTGCGCGTGGGCACATTTGTTGATATTCTTTGATAGTTAGCGAGTTATCAGTCCAGTTAATGGAGACAGTACATATCTGTCCGCTGTGTGGAGTTACTGCTTCCGACAAGACAATTAAAATTGCGGAGGCAACATCTCAAGCTGTGTTTGAAAAGCCAGTCAGGTAAAAAAAAAGGCTAGTGTCTTAATTAAAGGGGCGGTGTTGTATTTTGAACAGGCAAATAATACTGTCAGCCTATTGGTTACTGTCTAAAACTGTAAGGGTTCAGCCTATTGGTTGCTGTCTAAAACTGTAAGGATACAGCCTATTGGCTACTGTCTAAAACTGTAAGGATACAGCCTATTGGTTACTGTCTAAAACTGTAAGGATACAGCCTATTGGTTACTGTCTAAAACTGTAAGGATACAGCCTATTGGTTACTAAAACTGTAAGGATACAGCCTATTGGTTACTAAAACTGTAAGGGTACAGCCGATTGGCTACTAAAACTGTAAGGATACAGCCTATTGGTTACTAAAACTGTAAGGATACATCCTATTGGTTACTAAAACTGTAAGGGTACAGCCGATTGGCTACTAAAAGTGTAAGGATACAGCCTATTGGTTACTAAAACTGTAAGGATACAGCCTATTGGTTACTAAAACTGTAAGGATACATCCTATTGGTTATTAAAACTGTAAGGATACAGCCTATTGGTTACTAAAACTGTAAGGATACATCCTATTGGTTACTAAAACGGTAAGGATACATCCTATTGGTTACTAAAACTGTAAGGATACAGCCTATTGGTTACTAAAACTGTAAGGATACAGCCTATTGGTTACTAAAACTGTAAGGGTACAGCCGATTGGCTACTAAAACTGTAAGGGTTCAGCCTATTGGCTACAAACAGCCTCAGTGTTCATTGGAAATGCGCTGGAAGTTGCAGATAATTCTCACGATGTTCAAGATTCCGCTCACAAGACCTAAAAATTAGCTCGAGAAATTAGAGGGAACACTGCTTTGGAGCACCTTACCTGATATCACAGGCAGAAAACCCAATAACATCTCCATCGTTCATTGAAGTTGACGGGTCATTTAAAACAGAACCTTTGGATGTTGCCGATCGTTTGTCGACGACTATTTCCCTCGTAAGCACAGAAGTGAAAGGACAACATTGACCAATGAACCGTCGTATCTTTGTAATGAAGATCCAGTAATGAAAGTTGAAAGGACAACATTGACCAGTGAACCGTCGTATCTTTGTACTGGTGATCCAGTAAGGAAAGTGAAAGGATTGCTGTTTTTGAATTTACTATTAAGAGAAGACGATTCCACACTCTACGTGTCAGCACCCAAAGCCATTGAACTCACTGATATTCTAAATAAGAAATTACAATCAGTATCAGAACAGGTGATTCATAATCAACTGGTGTCAGATACATCTACAACTTAAAGCGTTTGGTTCATCTCATTCTCTAAGACCTACTGTGAAACTCAACTGGACATGTGTTTCATGGGACCGTTGACCAAATTGAGGAAGTTAAACTCCTCGGTAGAACATCGGATGGTAAATGATCGTCGTCAAGTCATGTTGACAAAGTTGTTGTGAAGATAGTACATTTTTTTTAAAGGTATTTTTTTTTTAAGTCTCTGATCTTGTCCCATCTTGACTACAGTCTGGTGACATGGTCAGGTGTAGTGATGAAAGACCTAGCAACGCTGCAGTTGGCTCAAAACAGAGCAAGCACGTCTTTCCCTCAACTACACACACAGAACTAACATCGACTGATAGTGTTTCCTGGTTGATGATTGACCAGAGATTAACTGCTTATCTTCTAGTTAAAAAAATTATATAATTATTAATATGACAACCATTCCAGATTGCATGCATAATTAAATATTACACAACTCAGACACCTGTACATACCCTCACAAGACATGCCACCAGGGGTCTCTTCAGACACCTGTACATACCCTCACAAGACAAGCCACCAGGGGTCTCTTCAGACACCCGAACATACCCTCACAAGACATGCCACCGGGGGTCTCTTCAGACACTTGTACATACCCTCACAAGACATGCCACCAGGGGTCTCTTCAGACACCTGTACATACCCTCACAAGACATGCCACCAGGGGTCTCTTCAGACACCCGTACATACCCTCACAAGACATGCCACCGGGGGTCTCTTCAGACACTTGTACATACCCTCACAAGACATGCCACCAGGGGTCTCTTCAGACACCTGTACATACCCTCACAAGACATGCCACCAGGGGTCTCTTCAGACACCCGTACATACCCTCACAAGACATGCCACCTGGGGTCTCTTCAAAATCCCCCAGGTCCGTAAGGAGTTCATGGCAACGCACAGTCATATACAGAGCCATGAACTCCCACTCATCTACAATTACTCAAGCAAATAGCAAACTTACGTGTGGGAAAAAATGGATTAAACAATGTCTCAGGCAGGCAGACAGACAGACTCTAATACACACAATCTACACACACATTATTTAGTTGTTATTTAGTAGTTTTGTTTGTATACACACACACACACACACACACACACACACACACTCATACAGCATTAAGAATCAAACACAGCCATGCATTAAGTATCCAATATCCAGACAATACGTGAATCCACTGCTTTGGTAAACACGTCTATGAATCAGCCTCGTGTTATATTATTATACATTATGCATTATACATCATTAAAGGCTTTTCTGCAGCGATATTGGCTTTTAATAAGGAACTGTCACATCATCAATCTCTATGATGGATATACTGGAGGTGGAGTGCTATAATGCCTTCGTAATGGTGTCATAACCCTGACATAGGAATGACATAGCTTCCCATCATGGTCAGTGTCTGTATTAATCAGTGTGTTCCATGGAGACATAATAGTGACCTCGGGGCTGGGGGGAGGAACAAATGGAACCCTGTTCCCTATAGAGTGCACTATTTTTGACCAGGGCCCATAGGGAATAGAGGGCCATTTTGCACCAAGCCTATGTGATCCTCTCCCCTACTCTCCTCTCCTCTCCTCTCCCTCTCTCTCTCTCTCTCTCTCTCCTCTCCTCTCCTCTCCTCTCCTCTCCTCTCCTCCCTCCTTCTCTTATCCCTCCTCCTGTCCTCCCTCCCTCCTCCTCTCCTCTCCTCACCTCACGTCTCCCTCCCCTCCCCTCCCCTCCCTCCTCCTCCTCCCTCCTCCTCCTCTCCTCTCCCTCCTCCTCTCCTCTCCTCCTCCTCCTCCTCCTCTCCTCTCCTCTCCTCCTCTCCTCCTCCTCTCCTCCCTCACCTCCCTCTCCTCACCTCTCCTCTCCTCTCCTCCCTCCTCTCCTCCCTCCTCCTCCCCCCTCCTCTCCTCTCCTCTCCTCCCTCCTCCTCTCCTCTCCTCTCCTCTCCTCTCCTCTCATTGGGCGTGTTCATTATGAGGACCATGCAATACTCTATATGATCAAAATGGCACCCTATTCCCTTTATAGCACACTGCTTTAGACCAGAGCACTATGGTTATGTAGACCAGAGCACTATGGGCTCTATAGACCAGATCACAATGGGCCCTATAGACCAGAGCACTATGGGTTATATAGACCAGAGCAATATGGGCCCTATAGACCAGAGCACTATGGGTTATATAGACCAGAGCAATATGGGATATATAGACCAGAGCACTATGGATATATAAACCAGAGCACTATGGGCCCTATAGACCAGAGCACAATGGGCCCTATGGACCAGAGCACTATGGGTTATATAGACCAGAGCACTATGGGTTATATAGACCAGAGCACTATGGGTTATATAGACCAGAGCACTATGGGTTATATAGACCAGAGCACTATGGATATATAGACCAGAGCACTATGGGTTATATAGACCACAGCACTATGGGTTATATAGACCAGAGCACTATGGGTTATATAGACCAGAGCAATATGGGTTAAATAGACCAGAGCACTATGGGTTATATAGAACAGAGCACTATGGGATATATAGACCAGAGCACTATGGGATATATAGACCAGAGCACTATGGGATATATAGACCAGAGCACTATGGGATATATAGACCAGAGCACTATGGGCCCTAAAGACCAGAGCACTATGGGCCCTAAAGACCAGAGCACTATGGGAAATATAGACCACGCACTATGGGTTATATAGACCAGAGCACTATGGGTCCTAAAGCCCAGAGCGCTATGGGTTATATAGACCAGAGCACTATGGGATATATAGACCAGAGCACTATGGGATATATAGACAAGAGCACAATGGTTTATATAGACCAGAGCACAATGGGATATATAGACCAGAGCACTATGGGTTATATAGACCAGAGCACTATGGGACATATAGACCAGAGCACTATGGGTTACATAGACCAGAGCACTATGGGTTATATAGACCAGAGCACTATGGGATATATAGACCAGAGCACTATGGGTTATATAGACCAGAGCACTATGGGTTATATAGACCAGAGCACTATGGGTTATATAGACCAGAGCACTATGGGTTATATAGACCTGAGCACTATGGGATATATAGACCAGAGCACTATGGGATATATAGACCAGAGCACTATGGGATATATAGCCCAGAGCACTATGGGCCCTAAAGATCAGAGCACTATGGGCCCTATAGACCAGAGCACTATGGGTTATATAGACCAGAGCACTATGGGCCCTAAAGATCAGAGCACTATGGGTTATATAGACCAGAGCACTATGGGATATATAGAACAGAGCACTATGGGATATATAGACCAGAGCACAATGGTTTATATAGACCAGAGCACTATGGGATATATAGACCAGAGCACTATGGGTTACATAGACCAGAGCACTATGGGCTATATAGACCAGAGCACTATGGGCTATATAGACCAGAGCACTATGGGCCCTAAAGACCAGAGCACTATGGGCCCTAAAGACCAGAGCACTATGGGAAATATAGACCACACACTATGGGATATATAGACCAGAGCACTATGGGATATATAGACCAGAGCACTATGGGTTACATAGACCAGAGCACTATGGGCTATATAGACCAGAGCACTATGGGCTATATAGACCAGAGCACTATGGGCCCTAAAGACCAGAGCACTATGGGCCCTAAAGACCAGAGCACTATAGGAAATATAGACCACGCACTATGGGATATATAGACCAGAGCACTATGGGATATATAGACAAGAGCACTATGGTCCCTAAAGATCAGAGCACTATGGGTTATATAGACCAGAGCACTATGGGATATATAGACCAGAGCACTATGGGCTATATAGACCAGAGCACTATGGGCCCTAAAGACCAGAGCACTATGGGTTATATAGACCAGAGCACTATGGGTTATATAGACCAGAGCACTATGGGCCCTAAAGACCAGAGCACTATGGGCCCTAAAGACCAGAGCACTATGGGAAATATAGACCAGAGCACTATGGGATATATAGACCAGAGCACTATGGGATATATAGACCAGAGCACTATGGGATATATAGACCAGAGCACTATGGGCCCCAAAGACCAGAGCACTATGGGCCCTAAAGACCAGAGCACTATGGGAAATATAGACCACGCACTATGGGTTATATAGACCAGAGCACTATGGGTCCTAAAGCCCAGAGCGCTATGGGTTATATAGACCAGAGCACTATGGGATATATAGACCAGAGCACTATGGGATATATAGAAAAGAGCACAATGGTTTATATAGACCAGAGCACAATGGGATATATAGACCAGAGCACTATGGGTTATATAGACCAGAGCACTGTGGGATATATAGACCAGAGCACTATGGGTTACATAGACCAGAGCACTATGGGTTATATAGACCAGAGCACTATGGGCCCTATAGACCAGAGCACTATGGGTTATATAGACCAGAGCACTATGGGCCCTAAAGATCAGAGCACTATGGGTTATATAGACCAGAGCACTACGGGATATATAGAACAGAGCACTATGGGATATATAGACCAGAGCACAATGGTTTATATAGACCAGAGCACTATGGGATATATAGACCAGAGCACTATGGGTTACATAGACCAGAGCACTATGGGCTATATAGACCAGAGCACTATGGGCTATATAGACCAGAGCACTATGGGCCCTAAAGATCAGAGCACTATGGGTTATATAGACCAGAGCACTATGGGATATATAGAACAGAGCACTATGGGATATATAGACCAGAGCACAATGGTTTATATAGACCAGAGCAATATGGGATATATAGACCAGAGCACTATGGGTTACATAGACCAGAGCACTATGGGCTATATAGACCAGAGCACTATGGGCTATATAGACCAGAGCACTATGGGCCCTAAAGATCAGAGCACTATGGGTTATATAGACCAGAGCACTATGGGATATATAGAACAGAGCACTATGGGATATATAGACCAGAGCACTATGGGCTATATAGACCAGAGCACTATGGGCTATATAGACCAGAGCACTATGGGCTATATAGACCAGAGCACTATGGGCCCTAAAGACCAGAGCACTATGGGTTATATAGACCAGAGCACTATGGGTTATATAGACCAGAGCACTATGGGCCCTAAAGACCAGAGCACTATGGGCCCTAAAGACCAGAGCACTATGGGTTATATAGACCAGAGCACTATGGGCCCTAAAGACCAGAGCACTATGGGCCCTAAAGACCAGAGCACTATGGGTTATATAGACCAGAGAACTATGGGTTATATAGATCAGAGCACTATGGGCCCTAAAGACCAGAGCACTATGGGTTATATAGAACAGATCACTATGGGTTATATAGACCAGAGCACTATAGGTTATATAGAACAGATCACTATGGGTTATATAGACCAGAGCACTATGGGTTATATAGACCAGAGCACTATGGGTTATATATATCAGAGCACTATGGGCCCTAAAGACCAGAGCACTATGGGTTATATAGAACAGAGCACTATGGGTTATATAGACCAGAGCACTATGGGTTATATAGACCAGAGCACTGTGGGTTATATAGACCAGAGCACTATGGGTTATATAGACCAGAGCACTATGGGTTATATAGACCAGAGCACTATGGGTTATATAGACCAGAGCACTATGGGTTATATAGACCAGAGCACTATGGATATATAGACCAGAGCACTATGGGTTATATAGACCAGAGCACTATGGGTTATATAGACCAGAGCACTATGGGTTATATAGACCAGAGCACTATGGGTTATATAGACCAGAGCACTATGGGTTATATAGACCAGAGCACTATGGGTTATATAGACCAGAGCACTATGGGTTATATAGACCAGAGCACTATGGATATATAGACCAGAGCACTATGGGTTATATAGACCAGAGCACTATGGGTTATATAGACCAGAGCACTATGGGTTATACAGACCAGAGCACTATGGGTTATATAGACCAGAGCACTATGGATATATAGACCAGAGCACTATGGGTTATATAGACCAGAGCACTATGGGTTAAATAGACCAGAGCTCTATGGGCCCTAAAGACCAGAGCACTATGGGCCCTAAAGACCAGAGCACTATGGGTTATATAGACCAGAGCACTATGGGCCCTAAAGACCAGAGCACTATGGGCCCTAAAGACCAGAGCATTATGGGTTATATAGACCAGAGAACTATGGGTCCTATAGACCAGAGCACTATGGGTTATATAGACCAGAGCACTATGGGTTATATAGACCAGAGCACTATGGGTTATATAGACCAGAGCACTATGGGTTATATAGACCAGAGTTCTGTGGGTTACATAGACCAGAGTTCTATGGGTTATATAGACCAGAGCACTATTGTTTATATAGACCAGAGCACTATGGTTTATATAGACCAGAGAACTATGGGTCCTATAGACCAGAGCACTATGGGTTATATAGACCAGAGCACTATATATTTGTTTTAACCTTTATTTAACCAGGCAAGTCAGTTAATTAAGAACATATTCTTATTTTCAATGACGGCCTAGGAACAGTGCGTTAACTGCCTGTTCAGGGGCAGAACGACAGATTTGTACCTTGTCAGCTCGGGGGTTTGAACTCGCAACCTTCCGGTTACTAGTCCAGCTCTCTAACCACTAGGCTACGCTGCAGCATAGACCAGAGCACTATGGGTTATATAGACCAGAGCACTATGGTTTATATAGACCAGAGAACTATGGATCCTATAGACCAGAGCACTATGGGTTATATAGACCAGAGCACTATGGTTTATATAAGGGATAGGGGGCCATTTGAGATTCAGGTTCATTCCCCCTCTCTCGCCGTGGCTCTTGCTCTTCCTGCATGTCAACGAAGTCTGCCATGAGACTCATTGTCTCTCTTTCTATCATCGTGGCGCTTCCTCTGCTCGCATGTCAACGAAGTCTGCTAAGACACTGCAGCTTTGTCAAACTAATGAAAATGGCGACCAGTGAAGGTCAGCAGTGTCACACGGTGATGGAGAGGTGAACGTCAGGTGACTACATTAAACAGAGATTCAGGTTGGTGAGAAGAGAGGATATTGATTGACTTAGCCCCTGAGAGGGAGAGAGCAAGAGAGAGGCAGAGGCAGAGGGAGAGAGAGAGAGAGACAGACAGACAGACAGGGGGAGGGAGGGAGGGAGGGAGGGAGGGAGGGAGGGAGGGAGGGGGGAGGGAGGGAGGGAGGGAGGGAGGGAGGGAAAGTGAGAAAAGTGAGAGAAACCACTGCTCAACAGCAGAACCTGAGACGGAGCTGCATTTCCTGAGAAAATGTTTTAAAAAATTAAAACAATTAGAGACTGTCATTTCCCCAAATCTGAAACCCTTATTCAAGGTTTCAAAGACATCTCTGATGAGAATAGGCCACCCGTCCTGCTGGGGGAGGACGCAGAGAGCTGTGGGTTGGCAGACCACTACATTGCTGCCTGCCATAAGATGAAGGACAATGTGTGACAGACCAATCAACATCAACATGTCCTCTACTGTTTTCTTATTGTTATTGTTCAATGTCTGGTTGTTTAGACCCTTGGTTATAATTGTTACTGTTGTCCCGTTGACAATTGTATTATTATTTTCATATTGTAAATATCCAAAGTAAGCTTTGGCAATATGTACATTGTTATATGTACATAGTGGAAGTAGAGAGAGAAGAGAGGGGTGGTAGTAGGTAATAGTGGAGGTAGTGAGAGTAGAGAGGGGTGGTAGTAGGTAGTAGTGGAGGTAGAGAGAGTAGAGAGGGGTGGTAGTAGGTAATAGTGGAGGTAGTGAGAGTAGAGAGGGGTGGTAGTAGGTAGTAGTGGAGGTAGAGAGAGAAGAGAGGGGTGGTAGTAGGTAGTAGTGGAGGTAGAGAGAGAAGAGAGGGGTGGTAGTAGGTAGTAGTGGAGGTAGAGAGAGCAGAGAGGGGTGGTAGTAGGTAGTAGTGGAGGTAGAGAGAGTAGAGAGGGGTGGTAGTAGGTAGTAGTGGAGGTAGAGAGAGAAGAGAGGGGTGGTAGTAGGTAGTAGTGGAGGTAGAGAGAGAAGAGAGGGGTGGTAGTAGGTAGTAGTGGAGGTAGAGAGAGTAGAGAGGGGTGGTAGTAGGTAGTAGTGGAGGTAGAGAGAGAAGAGAGGGGTGGTAGTAGGTAGTAGTGGAGGTAGAGAGAGAAGAGAGGGGTGGTAGTAGGTAGTAGTGGAGGTAGAGAGAGAAGAGAGGGGTGGTAGTAGTGGAGGTAGAGAGAGAAGAGAGGGGTGGTAGTAGGTAATAGTGGAGGTAGTGAGAGTAGAGAGGGGTGGTAGTAGGTAGTAGTGGAGGTAGAGAGAGAAGAGAGGGGTGGTAGTAGGTAGTAGTGGAGGTAGTGAGAGTAGAGAGGGGTGGTAGTAGGTAGTAGTGGAGGTAGAGAGAGTAGAGAGGGGTGGTAGTAGGTAGTAGTGGAGGTAGAGAGAGAAGAGAGGGGTGGTAGTAGGTAGTAGTGGAGGTAGAGAGAGAAGAGAGGGGTGGTAGTAGGTAGTAGTGGAGGTAGAGAGAGAAGAGAGGGGTGGTAGTAGTGGAGGTAGAGAGAGTAGAGAGGGGTGGTAGTAGGGAGTAGTGGAGGTAGAGAGAGAAGAGAGGGGTGGTAGTAGGTAGTAGTGGAGGTAGAGAGAGTAGAGAGGGTGGTAGTAGGTAGTAGTGGAGGTAGAGAGAGAAGAGAGGGGTGGTAGTAGGTAGTAGTGGAGGTAGAGAGAGTAGAGAGGGGTGGTAGTAGGTAGTAGTGGAGGTAGAGAGAGAAGAGAGGGGGTGGTAGTAGTGGAGGTAGAGAGAGAAGAGAGGGGTGGTAGTAGTGGAGGTAGAGAGAGAAGAGAGGGGTGGTAGTAGTGGAGGTAGAGAGAGAGAGAGGGGTGGTAGTAGGTAGTAGTGGAGGTAGAGAGAGAAGAGAGGGTGGTAGTAGGTAGTAGTGGAGGTAGAGAGAGAAGAGAGGGGTCGTAGTAGTGGAGGTAGAGAGAGAAGAGAGGGGTGGTAGTAGGTAGTAGTGGAGGTAGAGAGAGAAGAGAGGGGGTGGTAGTAGTGGAGGTAGAGAGAGAAGAGAGGGGTGGTAGTAGGTAATAGTGGAGGTAGAGAGAGAAGAGAGGGGTGGTAGTAGGTAGTAGTGGAGGTAGAGAGAGAAGAGAGGGTGGTAGTAGTGGAGGTAGAGAGAGAAGAGAGGGGTGGTAGTAGGTAATAGTGGAGGTAGAGAGAGTAGAGAGGGGGTGGTAGTAGGTAGTAGTGGAGGTAGAGAGAGAAGAGAGGGTGGTAGTAGTGGAGGTAGAGAGAGAAGAGAGGGGTGGTAGTAGGTAATAGTGGAGGTAGAGAGAGTAGAGAGGGGTGGTAGTAGGTAGTAGTGGAGGTAGAGAGAGAAGAGAGGAGTGGTAGTAGTGGAGGTAGAGATAGAAGAGAGGGGTGGTAGTAGGTAGTAGTGGAGGTAGAGAGAATAGAGAGGGGTGGTAGTAGTGGAGGTAGAGATAGAAGAGAGGGGTGGTAGTAGGTAGTAGTGGAGGTAGAGAGAGAAGAGAGGGTGGTAGTAGGTAGTAGTGGAGGTAGAGAGAGAAGAGAGGGTGGTAGTAGTGGAGGTAGAGAGAGAAGAGAGGGGTGGTAGTAGGTAATAGTGGAGGTAGAGAGAGTAGAGAGGGGTGGTAGTAGGTAGTAGTGGAGGTAGAGAGAGAAGAGAGGGTGGTAGTAGGTAGTAGTGGAGGTAGTGAGAGTAGAGAGGGGTGGTAGTAGGTAGTAGTGGAGGTAGTGAGAGTAGAGAGGGGTGGTAGTAGGTAGTAGTGGAGGTAGAGAGAGTAGAGAGGGGTGGTAGTAGGTAGTAGTGGAGGTAGAGAGAGAAGAGAGGGGTGGTAGTAGTGGAGGTAGAGAGAGAAGAGATGGGTGGTAGTAGTGGAGGTAGAGAGAGTAGAGAGGGGTGGTAGTAGGTAGTAGTGGAGGTAGTGAGAGTAGAGAGGGGTGGTAGTATGTAGTAGTGGAGGTAGTGAGAGTAGAGAGGGGTGGTAGTAGGTAGTAGTGGAGGTAGAGAGAGAAGAGAGGGGTGGTAGTAGGTAGTAGTGGAGGTAGTGAGAGTAGAGAGGGGTGGTAGTAGTGGAGGTAGAGATAGAAGAGAGGGGTGGTAGTAGGTAGTAGTGGAGGTAGAGAGAGTAGAGAGGGGTGGTAGTAGTGGAGGTAGAGATAGAAGAGAGGGGTGGTAGTAGGTAGTAGTGGAGGTAGAGAGAGTAGAGAGGGGTGGTAGTAGTGGAGGTAGAGATAGAAGAGAGGGGTGGTAGTAGGTAGTAGTGGAGGTAGAGAGAGAAGAGAGGGGTGGTAGTAGGTAGTAGTGGAGGTAGTGAGAGTAGAGAGGGGTGGTAGTAGGTAGTAGTGGAGGTAGAGAGAGTAGAGAGGGGTGGTAGTAGGTAGTAGTGGAGGTAGAGAGAGAAGAGAGGGGTGGTAGTAGTGGAGGTAGAGAGAGAAGAGATGGGTGGTAGTAGTGGAGGTAGAGAGAGTAGAGAGGGGTGGTAGTAGGTAGTAGTGGAGGTAGTGAGAGTAGAGAGGGGTGGTAGTATGTAGTAGTGGAGGTAGTGAGAGTAGAGAGGGGTGGTAGTAGGTAGTAGTGGAGGTAGAGAGAGAAGAGAGGGGTGGTAGTAGGTAGTAGTGGAGGTAGTGAGAGTAGAGAGGGGTGGTAGTAGGTAGTAGTGGAGGTAGAGAGAGTAGAGAGGGGTGGTAGTAGGTAGTAGTGGAGGTAGAGAGAGAAGAGAGGGGTGGTAGTAGTGGAGGTAGAGAGAGAAGAGATGGGTGGTAGTAGTGGAGGTAGAGAGAGTAGAGAGGGGTGGTAGTAGGTAGTAGTGGAGGTAGTGAGAGTAGAGAGGGGTGGTAGTATGTAGTAGTGGAGGTAGTGAGAGTAGAGAGGGGTGGTAGTAGGTAGTAGTGGAGGTAGCGAGAGTAGAGAGGGTGGTAGTAGGTAGTAGTGGAGGTAGAGAGAGAAGAGAGGGGTGGTAGTAGTGGAGGTAGAGAGAGAAGAGAGGGGTGGTAGTAGGTAATAGTGGAGGTAGTGAGAGTAGAGAGGGGTGGTAGTAGGTAGTAGTGGAGGTAGAGAGAGAAGAGAGGGGTGGTAGTAGTGGAGGTAGAGAGAGAAGAGAGGGGTGGTAGTAGGTAATAGTGGAGGTAGTGAGAGAAGAGAGGGGTGGTAGTAGGTAGTAGTGGAGGTAGAGAGAGAAGAGAGGGGTGGTAGTAGTGGAGGTAGAGAGAGAAGAGAGGGGTGGTAGTAGGTAGTAGTGGAGGTAGTGAGAGTAGAGAGGGGTGGTAGTAGGTAGTAGTGGAGGTAGAGAGAGAAGAGACGGGTGGTAGTAGGTAGTAGTGGAGGTAGAGAGAGAAGAGAGGGATGGTAGTAGTGGAGGTAGAGAGAGAAGAGAGGGGTGGTAGTAGGTAGTAGTGGATATAGTGAGAGTAGAGAGGGGTGGTAGTATGTAGTAGTGGAGGTAGTGAGAGTAGAGAGGGGTGGTAGTAGGTAGTAGTGGAGGTAGAGAGAGAAGAGAGGGGTGGTAGTAGGTAGTAGTGGAGGCAGTGAGAGTAGAGAGGGGTGGTAGTAGGTAGTAGTGGAGGTAGAGAGAGTAGAGAGGGGTGGTAGTAGGTAGTAGTGGAGGTAGAGAGAGAGAGAGGGGTGGTAGTAGTGGAGGTAGAGAGAGAAGAGATGGGTGGTAGTAGTGGAGGTAGAGAGAGAAGAGAGGGGTGGTAGTAGGTAGTAGTGGAGGTAGAGAGAGAAGAGAGGGGTGGTAGTAGGTAGTAGTGGAGGTAGAGAGTAGAGAGGGGTGGTAGTAGGTAGTAGTGGAGGTAGAGAGAGAAGAGAGGGGTGGTAGTAGGTAGTAGGGAGGTAGAGAGAGAAGAGATGGGTGGTAGTAGTGGAGGTAGAGAGAGTAGAGAGGGGTGGTAGTAGGTAGTAGTGGAGGTAGTGAGAGTAGAGAGGGGTGGTAGTATGTAGTAGTGGAGGTAGTGAGAGTAGAGAGGGGTGGTAGTAGGTAGTAGTGGAGGTAGAGAGAGAAGAGAGGGGTGGTAGTAGGTAGTAGTGGAGGTAGTGAGAGTAGAGAGGGGTGGTAGTAGGTAGTAGTGGAGGTAGAGAGAGTAGAGAGGGGTGGTAGTAGGTAGTAGTGGAGGTAGAGAGAGAAGAGAGGGGTGGTAGTAGTGGAGGTAGAGAGAGAAGAGATGGGTGGTAGTAGTGGAGGTAGAGAGAGTAGAGAGGGATGGTAGTAGGTAGTAGTGGAGGTAGTGAGAGTAGAGAGGGGTGGTAGTATGTAGTAGTGGAGGTAGTGAGAGTAGAGAGGGGTGGTAGTAGGTAGTAGTGGAGGTAGCGAGAGTAGAGAGGGTGGTAGTAGGTAGTAGTGGAGGTAGAGAGAGAAGAGAGGGGTGGTAGTAGTGGAGGTAGAGAGAGAAGAGAGGGGTGGTAGTAGGTAATAGTGGAGGTAGTGAGAGTAGAGAGGGGTGGTAGTAGGTAGTAGTGGAGGTAGAGAGAGAAAGAGGGGTGGTAGTAGGTAGTAGTGGAGGTAGAGAGAGTAGAGAGGGGTGGTAGTAGGTAGTAGTGGAGGTAGAGAGAGAAGAGAGGGGTGGTAGTAGTGGAGGTAGAGAGAGAAGAGATGGGTGGTAGTAGTGGAGGTAGAGAGAGTAGAGAGGGGTGGTAGTAGGTAGTAGTGGAGGTAGTGAGAGTAGAGAGGGGTGGTAGTATGTAGTAGTGGAGGTAGTGAGAGTAGAGAGGGGTGGTAGTAGGTAGTAGTGGAGGTAGAGAGAGAAGAGAGGGGTGGTGTAGTAGGTAGTAGTGGAGGTAGTGAGAGTAGAGAGGGGTGGTAGTAGGTAGTAGTGGAGGTAGAGAGAGTAGAGAGGGGTGGTAGTAGGTAGTAGTGGAGGTAGAGAGAGAAGAGATGGGTGGTAGTAGTGGAGGTAGAGAGAGTAGAGAGGGGTGGTAGTAGGTAGTAGTGGAGGTAGTGAGAGTAGAGAGGGGTGGTAGTATGTAGTAGTGGAGGTAGTGAGAGTAGAGAGGGTGGTAGTAGGTAGTAGTGGAGGTAGAGAGAGTAGAGAGGGTGGTAGTAGGTAGTAGTGGAGGTAGAGAGAGAAGAGAGGGGTGGTAGTAGTGG
The DNA here is from genome assembly GCF_034236695.1 of Oncorhynchus nerka. Classification (NCBI taxonomy): domain Eukaryota; kingdom Metazoa; phylum Chordata; class Actinopteri; order Salmoniformes; family Salmonidae; genus Oncorhynchus; species Oncorhynchus nerka. Next base: position 5,103,523 of record NC_088397.1, read on the forward strand.
AGGTAGAGAGAGAAGAGAGGGGTGGTAGTAGGTAATAGTGGAGGTAGTGAGAGTAGAGAGGGGTGGTAGTAGGTAGTAGTGGAGGTAGAGAGAGAGAAGAGAGGGTGGTAGTAGTGGAGGTAGAGAGAGAAGAGAGGGTGGTAGTAGGTAATAGTGGAGGTAGTGAGAGAAGAGAGGGGTGGTAGTAGTGGAGGTAGAGAGAGAAGAGAGGGGTGGTAGTAGGTAGTAGTGGAGGTAGAGAGAGAAGAGAGGGTGGTAGTAGGTAGTAGTGGAGGTAGTGAGAGTAGAGAGGGGGTGGTAGTAGGTAGTAGTGGAGGTAGAGAGAGAAAGAGGGGGTAGTAGGTAGTAGTGGAGGTAGAGAGAGAAGAGAGGGATGGTAGTAGTGGAGGTAGAGAGAGAAGAGAGGGGTGGTAGTAGGTAGTAGTGGAGGTAGTGAGAGAGAGAGGGGTGGTAGTAGTGGAGGTAGAGAGAGAAGAGAGGGATGGTAGTAGTGGAGGTAGAGAGAGAAGAGAGGGGTGGTAGTAGGTAGTAGTGGAGGTAGTGAGAGAAGAGAGGGGTGGTAGTAGTGGAGGTAGAGAGAGAAGAGAGGGGTGGTAGTAGTGGAGGTAGAGAGAGAAGAGAGGGGTGGTAGTAGGTAGTAGTGGAGGTAGAGAGAGTAGAGAGGGGTGGTAGTAGGTATTAGTGGAGGTAGAGAGAGAGAGAGGGGTAGTAGGTAGTAGTGGAGGTAGTGAGAGTAGAGAGGGGTGGTAGTAGGTAGTAGTGGAGGTAGAGAGAGAAGAGAGGGGTGGTAGTAGGTAGTAGTGGAGGTAGAGAGAGAAGAGAGGGGTGGTAGTAGGTAGTAGTGGAGGTAGAGAGAGAAGAGAGGGGTGGTAGTAGGTAGTAGTGGAGGTAGAGAGAGAAGAGAGGGGTGGTAGTAGGTAGTAGTGGAGGTAGAGAGAGAAGAGAGGGGTGGTAGGTAGTAGTGGAGGTAGAGAGAGAAGAGAGGGGTGGTAGTAGGTAATAGTGGAGGTAGTGAGAGTAGAGAGGGGTGGTAGTAGGTAGTAGTGGAGGTAGAGAGAGAAGAGAGGGGTGGTAGTAGGTAGTAGTGGAGGTAGTGAGAGTAGAGAGGGGTGGTAGTAGGTAGTAGTGGAGGTAGAGAGAGTAGAGAGGGGTGGTAATAGGTAGTAGTGGAGGTAGAGAGAGTAGAGAGGGGTGGTAGTAGGTAGTAGTGGAGGTAGAGAGAGAAGAGATGGGTGGTAGTAGGTAGTAGTGGAGGTAGAGAGAGAAGAGAGGGGTGGTAGTAGGTAGTAGTGGAGGTAGAGAGAGAAGAGATGGGTGGTAGTAGGTAGTAGTGGAGGTAGAGAGAGAAGAGAGGGGTGGTAGTAGGTAGTAGTGGAGGTAGAGAGAGAAGAGAGGGGTGGTAGTAGGTAGTAGTGGAGGTAGTGAGAGTAGAGAGGGGTGGTAGTAGGTAGTAGTGGAGGTAGAGAGAGAAGAGATGGGTGGTAGTAGGTAGTAGTGGAGGTAGAGAGAGAAGAGAGGGGTGGTAGTAGGTAGTAGTGGAGGTAGAGAGAGAAGAGAGGGGTGGTAGTAGTGGAGGTAGAGAGAGAGAGAGGGGTGGTAGTAGGGAGTAGTGGAGGTAGAGAGAGAAGAGAGGGGTGGTAGTAGGTAGTAGTGGAGGTAGAGAGAGTAGAGAGGGTGGTAGTAGGTAGTAGTGGAGGTAGAGAGAGAAGAGAGGGGTGGTAGTAGGTAGTAGTGGAGGTAGAGAGAGAAGAGAGGGGTGGTAGTAGGTAGTAGTGGAGGTAGTGAGAGAGAGAGGGGTGGTAGTAGGTAGTAGTGGAGGTAGAGAGAGAAGAGATGGGTGGTAGTAGGTAGTAGTGGAGGTAGAGAGAGAAGAGAGGGGTGGTAGTAGGTAGTAGTGGAGGTAGAGAGAGAAGAGAGGGGTGGTAGTAGTGGAGGTAGAGAGAGTAGAGAGGGGTGGTAGTAGGGAGTAGTGGAGGTAGAGAGAGAAGAGAGGTGGTAGTAGGTAGTAGTGGAGGTAGAGAGAGTAGAGAGGGTGGTAGTAGGTAGTAGTGGAGGTAGAGAGAGAAGAGAGGGGTGGTAGTAGTGGAGGTAGAGAGAGAAGAGAGGGGTGGTAGTAGGTAGTAGTGGAGGTAGAGAGAGAAGAGAGGGTGGTAGTAGTGGAGGTAGAGAGAGAAGAGAGGGGTGGTAGTAGGTAGTAGTGGAGGTAGAGAGAGAAGAGAGGGGTGGTAGTAGTGGAGGTAGAGAGAGAAGAGAGGGGTGGTAGTAGGTAGTAGTGGAGGTAGAGAGAGAAGAGAGGGGTGGTAGTAGTGGAGGTAGAGAGAGAAGAGAGGGGGTGGTAGTAGTGGAGGTAGAGAGAGAAGAGAGGGGTGGTAGTAGTGGAGGTAGAGAGAGTAGAGAGGGGTGGTAGTAGGTAGTAGTGGAGGTAGAGAGAGAAGAGAGGGGTGGTAGTAGTGGAGGTAGAGAGAGAAGAGAGGGGTGGTAGTAGGTAGTAGTGGAGGTAGAGAGAGTAGAGAGAGAAGAGAGGGTGGTAGTAGTGGAGGTAGAGAGAGAAGAGAGGGGTGGTAGTAGGTAATAGTGGAGGTAGAGAGAGAAGAGAGCGGTGGTAGTAGGTAGTAGTGGAGGTAGAGAGAGAAGAGATGGGTGGTAGTAGTGGAGGTAGAGAGAGTAGAGAGGGGTGGTAGTAGGTAGTAGTGGAGGTAGAGAGAGAAGAGAGGGGTGGTAGTAGGTAGTAGTGGAGGTAGAGAGAGAAGAGAGGGGTGGTAGTAGGTAGTAGTGGAGGTAGAGAGAGAAGAGAGGGGTGGTAGTAGTGGAGGTAGAGAGAGAAGAGAGGGGTGGTAGTAGGTAATAGTGGAGGTAGTGAGAGAGAGAAGAGGGGTGGTAGTAGGTAGTAGTGGAGGTAGAGAGAGAAGAGAGGGGTGGTAGTAGTGGAGGTAGAGAGAGAAGAGAGGGGTGGTAGTAGGTAGTAGTGGAGGTAGAGAGAGAAGAGAGGGGTGGTAGTAGGTAGTAGTGGAGGTAGTGAGAGAGAGAGGGGTGGTAGTAGGTAGTAGTGGAGGTAGAGAGAGAAGAGAGGGTGGTAGTAGTGGAGGTAGAGAGAGAAGAGAGGGGTGGTAGTAGTGGAGGTAGAGAGAGAAGAGAGGGGTGGTAGTAGGTAATAGTGGAGGTAGTGAGAGAAGAGAGGGGTGGTAGTAGGTAGTAGTGGAGGTAGAGAGAGAAGAGAGGGGTGTGTAGTAGTGGAGGTAGAGAGAGACGAGAGGGGTGGTAGTAGGTAGTAGTGGAGGTAGTGAGAGTAGAGAGGGGTGGTAGTAGTGGAGGTGGAGAGAGAAGAGAGGGGTGGTAGTAGTGGAGGTAGAGAGAGAAGAGAGGGGTGGTAGTAGGTAGTAGTGGAGGTAGAGAGAGTAGAGAGGGGTGGTAGTAGATAGTAGTGGAGGTAGTGAGAGTAGAGAGGGGTGGTAGTAGGTAGTAGTGGAGGTAGAGAGAGAAGAGAGGGGTGGTAGTAGGTAGTAGTGGAGGTAGAGAGAGAGAGAGGGGTGGTAGTAGGTAGTAGTGGAGGTAGAGAGAGAAGAGAGGGGTGGTAGTAGGTAGTAGTGGAGGTAGAGAGAGAAGAGAGGGGTGGTAGTAGGTAGTAGTGGAGGTAGAGAGAGAAGAGAGGGGTGGTAGTAGTGGAGGTAGAGAGAGAAGAGAGGGGTGGTAGTAGGTAATAGTGGAGGTAGTGAGAGTAGAGAGGGGTGGTAGTAGGTAGTAGTGGAGGTAGAGAGAGAAGAGAGGGGTGGTAGTAGGTAGTAGTGGAGGTAGTGAGAGAAGAGAGGGGTGGTAGTAGGTAGTAGTGGAGGTAGAGAGAGTAGAGAGGGTGGTAGTAGGTAGTAGTGGAGGTAGAGAGAGTAGAGAGGGGTGGTAGTAGGTAGTAGTGGAGGTAGAGAGAGAAGAGATGGGTGGTAGTAGGTAGTAGTGGAGGTAGAGAGAGAAGAGAGGGGTGGTAGTAGGTAGTAGTGGAGGAGAGGGTGAGAGAGGTAGAGAGATGGGGGGTGGTAGTAGGTAGTAGTGGAGGTAGAGAGAGAAGAGAGGGGGTGGTAGTAGGTAGTAGTGGAGGTAGAGAGAGAAGAGAGGGGTGGTAGTAGGTAGTAGTGGAGGTAGAGAGAGTAGAGAGGGGTGGTAGTAGGTAGTAGTGGAGGTAGAGAGAGAAGAGATGGGTGGTAGTAGGTAGTAGTGGAGGTAGAGAGAGAAGAGAGGGGTGGTAGTAGGTAGTAGTGGAGGTAGAGAGAGAAGAGAGGGGTGGTAGTAGTGGAGGTAGAGAGAGTAGAGAGGGGTGGTAGGTAGGGAGTAGTGGAGGTAGAGAGAGAAGAGAGGGGTGGTAGTAGGTAGTAGTGGAGGTAGAGAGAGTAGAGAGGGTGGTAGTAGGTAGTAGTGGAGGTAGAGAAAGAAGAGAGGGGTGGTAGTAGGTAGTAGTGGAGGTAGAGAGAGTAGAGAGGGGTGGTAGTAGGTAGTAGTGGAGGTAGAGAGAGAGAGAGAAGAGGGGGTGGTAGTAGTGGAGGTAGAGAGAGAAGAGAGGGGTGGTAGTAGGTAATAGTGGAGGTAGAGAGAGAAGAGAGGGGGTAGTAGGTAGTAGTGGAGGTAGAGAGAGAAGAGATGGGTGGTAGTAGTGGAGGTAGAGAGAGTAGAGAGGGGGTGGTAGTAGGTAGTAGTGGAGGTAGTGAGAGTAGAGAGGGGTGGTAGTAGGTAGTAGTGGAGGTAGAGAGAGAAGAGAGGGGGTGGTAGTAGGTAGTAGTGGAGGTAGAGAGAGAAGAGAGGGGTGGTAGTAGGTAGTAGTGTAGGTAGAGAGAGTAGAGAGGGTGGTAGTAGGTAGTAGTGGAGGTAGAGAGAGAAGAGATGGGTGGTAGTAGGTAGTAGTGGAGGTAGAGAGAGAAGAGAGAAGAGGTGGTAGTAGGTAGTAGTGGAGGTAGAGAGAGAAGAGAGGGGTGGTAGTAGTGGAGGTAGAGAGAGTAGAGAGGGGTGGTAGTAGGGAGTAGTGGAGGTAGAGAGAGAAGAGAGGGGTGGTAGTAGGTAGTAGTGGAGGTAGAGAGAGTAGAGAGGGTGGTAGTAGGTAGTAGTGGAGGTAGAGAGAGAAGAGAGGGGTGGTAGTAGGTAGTAGTGGAGGTAGAGAGAGAAGAGAGGGGTGGTAGTAGTGGAGGTAGAGAGAGAAGAGAGGGGTGGTAGTAGGTAGTAGTGGAGGTAGAGAGAGAAGAGAGGGTGGTAGTAGTGGAGGTAGAGAGAGTAGAGAGGGGTGGTAGTAGGTAGTAGTGGAGGTAGAGAGAGAAGAGAGGGGTGGTAGTAGGTAGTAGTGGAGGTAGAGAGAGAAGAGAGGGGTGGTAGTAGTGGAGGTAGAGAGAGAAGAGAGGGGTGGTAGTAGGTAGTAGTGGAGGTAGAGAGAGAAGAGAGGGGTGGTAGTAGTGGAGGTAGAGAGAGAAGAGAGGGGTGGTAGTAGTGGAGGTAGAGAGAGAAGAGAGGGTGGTAGTAGTGGAGGTAGAGAGAGTAGAGAGGGGTGGTAGTAGGTAGTAGTGGAGGTAGAGAGAGAAGAGAGGGGTGGTAGTAGTGGAGGTAGAGAGAGAAGAGAGGGGTGGTAGTAGGTAGTAGTGGAGGTAGAGAGAGTAGAGAGAGAAGAGAGGGGTGGTAGTAGTGGAGGTAGAGAGAGAAGAGAGGGGTGGTAGTAGGTAATAGTGGAGGTAGAGAGAGAAGAGAGCGGTGGTAGTAGGTAGTAGTGGAGGTAGAGAGAGAAGAGATGGGTGGTAGTAGTGGAGGTAGAGAGAGTAGAGAGGGGTGGTAGTAGGTAGTAGTGGAGGTAGAGAGAGAAGAGAGGGGTGGTAGTAGGTAGTAGTGGAGGTAGAGAGAGAAGAGAGGGGTGGTAGTAGGTAGTAGTGGAGGTAGAGAGAGAAGAGAGGGGTGGTAGTAGTGGAGGTAGAGAGAGAAGAGAGGGGTGGTAGTAGGTAGTAGTGGAGGTAGAGAGAGAAGAGAGGGGTGGTAGTAGGTAGTAGTGGAGGTAGAGAGAGTAGAGAGGGGTGGTAGTAGGTAGTAGTGGAGGTAGAGAGAGAAGAGAGGGGTGGTAGTAGGTAGTAGTGGAGGTAGAGAGAGAAGAGAGGGGTGGTAGTAGGTAGTAGTGGAGGTAGAGAGAGAAGAGAGGGGGTGGTAGTAGTGGAGGTAGAGAGAGAAGAGAGGGGTGGTAGTAGGTAGTAGTGGAGGTAGAGAGAGAAGAGAGGGTGGTAGTAGTGGAGGTAGAGAGAGTAGAGAGGGGTGGTAGTAGGTAGTAGTGGAGGTAGAGAGAGTAGAGAGGGGTGGTAGTAGGGAGGTAGAGATAGAAGAGAGGGGTGGTAGTAGGTAGTAGTGGAGGTAGAGAGAGAAGAGAGGGGTGGTAGTAGGTAGTAGTGGAGGTAGAGAGAGAAGAGAGGGTGGTAGTAGTGGAGGTAGAGAGAGAAGAGAGGGGTGGTAGTAGGTAATAGTGGAGGTAGAGAGAGTAGAGAGGGGTGGTAGTAGGTAGTAGTGGAGGTAGAGAGAGAAGAGAGGGTGGTAGTAGTGGAGGTAGAGAGAGAAGAGAGGGGTGGTAGTAGGTAATAGTGGAGGTAGAGAGAGAAGAGAGGGGTGGTAGTAGGTAGTAGTGGAGGTAGAGAGAGAAGAGAGGGTGGTAGTAGTGGAGGTAGAGAGAGAAGAGAGGGGTGGTAGTAGGTAATAGTGGAGGTAGAGAGAGTAGAGAGGGGTGGTAGTAGGTAGTAGTGGAGGTAGAGAGAGAAGAGAGGGTGGTAGTAGTGGAGGTAGAGAGAGAAGAGAGGGGTGGTAGTAGGTAATAGTGGAGGTAGAGAGAGTAGAGAGGGGTGGTAGTAGGTAGTAGTGGAGGTAGAGATAGAAGAGAGGGGTGGTAGTAGGTAGTAGTGGAGGTAGAGAGAGTAGAGAGGGGTGGTAGTAGGTAGTAGTGGAGGTAGAGAGAGAAGAGAGGGTGGTAGTAGGTAGTAGTGGAGGTAGAGAGAGAAGAGAGGGGTAGTAGTAGGTAGTGGAGGTAGAGAGAGAAGAGAGAAGTGGTAGTAGTGGAGGTAGAGATAGAAGAGAGGGGTGGTAGTAGGTAGTAGTGGAGGTAGAGAGAGAGAGAGGGGTGGTAGTAGGTAGTAGTGGAGGTAGAGAGAGAAGAGAGGGGTGGTAGTAGGTAGTAGTGGAGGTAGAGAGAGAAGAGAGGGTGGTAGTAGTAGTGGAGGTAGTGAGAGTAGAGAGGGGTGGTAGTAGGTAGTAGTGGAGGTAGAGAGAGTAGAGAGGGGTGGTAGTAGGTAGTAGTGGAGGTAGAGAGAGAAGAGAGGGGTGGTAGTAGTGGAGGTAGAGAGAGAAGAGATGGGTGGTAGTAGTGGAGGTAGAGAGAGTAGAGAGGGGTGGTAGTAGGTAGTAGTGGAGGTAGTGAGAGTAGAGAGGGGTGGTAGTATGTAGTAGTGGAGGTAGTGAGAGTAGAGAGGGGTGGTAGTAGGTAGTAGTGGAGGTAGAGAGAGAAGAGAGGGGTGGTAGTAGGTAGTAGTGGAGGTAGTGAGAGTAGAGAGGGGTGGTAGTAGGTAGTAGTGGAGGTAGAGAGAGTAGAGAGGGGTGGTAGTAGGTAGTAGTGGAGGTAGAGAGAGAAGAGATGGGTGGTAGTAGTGGAGGTAGAGAGAGTAGAGAGGGGTGGTAGTAGGTAGTAGTGGAGGTAGTGAGAGTAGAGAGGGGTGGTAGTATGTAGTAGTGGAGGTAGTGAGAGTAGAGAGGGGTGGTAGTAGGTAGTAGTGGAGGTAGAGAGAGTAGAGAGGGTGGTAGTAGGTAGTAGTGGAGGTAGAGAGAGAAGAGAGGGGTGGTAGTAGTGGAGGTAGAGAGAGAAGAGAGGGGTGGTAGTAGGTAATAGTGGAGGTAGTGAGAGTAGAGAGGGGTGGTAGTAGGTAGTAGTGGAGGTAGAGAGAGAAGAGAGGGGTGGTAGTAGTGGAGGTAGAGAGAGAAGAGAGGGGTGGTAGTAGGTAATAGTGGAGGTAGTGAGAGAAGAGAGGGGTGGTAGTAGGTATTAGTGGAGGTAGAGAGAGAAGAGAGGGGTGGTAGTAGTGGAGGTAGAGAGAGAAGAGAGGGGTGGTAGTAGGTAGTAGTGGAGGTAGAGAGAGAAGAAGAGGGGTGGTAGTAGGTAGTAGTGGAGGTAGTGAGAGTAGAGAGGGGTGGTAGTAGGTAGTAGTGGAGGTAGAGAGAGAAGAGAGGGGTGGTAGTAGGTAGTAGTGGAGGTAGAGAGAGAAGAGAGGGATGGTAGTAGTGGAGGTAGAGGGAGAAGAGAGGGGTGGTAGTAGGTAGTAGTGGAGGTAGTGAGAGAAGAGAGGGGTGGTAGTAGTGGAGGTAGAGAGAGAAGAGAGGGGTGGTAGTAGTGGAGGTAGAGAGAGAAGAGAGGGGTGGTAGTAGGTAGTAGTGGAGGTAGAGAGAGTAGAGAGGGGTGGTAGTAGGTAGTAGTGGAGGTAGAGAGAGAAGAGAGGGGTGGTAGTAGGTAGTAGTGGAGGTAGTGAGAGTAGAGAGGGGGTGGTAGTAGGTAGTAGTGGAGGTAGAGAGAGAAGAGAGGGGTGGTAGTAGTGGAGGTAGAGAGAGAAGAGAGGGGTGGTAGTAGGTAGTAGTAGGAGAGAAGAGAGGGGTGAGTGGAGGTAGAGAGAGGTGGTAGTATGTAGTAGTGGAGGTAGTGAGAGAGAGAGGGGTGGTAGTAGGTAGTAGTGGAGGTAGAGAGAGTAGAGAGGGTGGTAGTAGGTAGTAGTGGAGGTAGAGAGAGAAGAGAGGGGTGGTAGTAGTGGAGGTAGAGAGAGAAGAGAGGGGTGGTAGTAGGTAATAGTGGAGGTAGTGAGAGTAGAGAGGGGTGGTAGTAGGTAGTAGTGGAGGTAGAGAGAGAAGAGAGGGTGGTAGTAGTGGAGGTAGAGAGAGAAGAGAGGGGTGGTAGTAGGTAATAGTGGAGGTAGTGAGAGAAGAGAGGGTGGTAGTAGGTATTAGTGGAGGTAGAGAGAGAAGAGAGGGGTGGTAGTAGTGGAGGTAGAGAGAGAAGAGAGGGGTGGTAGTAGGTAGTAGTGGAGGTAGAGAGAGAAGAGAGGGGTGGTAGTAGGTAGTAGTGGAGGTAGTGAGAGTAGAGAGGGGGTGGTAGTAGGTAGTAGTGGAGGTAGAGAGAGAAGAGAGGGGTGGTAGTAGGTAGTAGTGGAGGTAGAGAGAGAAGAGAGGGATGGTAGTAGTGGAGGTAGAGGGAGAAGAGAGGGGTGGTAGTAGGTAGTAGTGGAGGTAGTGAGAGTAGAGAGGGGTGGTAGTAGTGGAGGTAGAGAGAGAAGAGAGGGGTGGTAGTAGTGGAGGTAGAGAGAGAAGAGAGGGGTGGTAGTAGGTAGTAGTGGAGGTAGAGAGAGTAGAGAGGGGTGGTAGTAGGTAGTAGTGGAGGTAGAGAGAGAAGAGAGGGGTGGTAGTAGGTAGTAGTGGAGGTAGTGAGAGTAGAGAGGGGTGGTAGTAGGTAGTAGTGGAGGTAGAGAGAGAAGAGAGGGGTGGTAGTAGTGGAGGTAGAGAGAGAAGAGAGGGGTGGTAGTAGGTAGTAGTGGAGGTAGAGAGAGAAGAGAGGGGTGGTAGTAGTGGAGGTAGAGAGAGTAGAGAGGGGTGGTAGTAGGTAGTAGTGGAGGTAGAGAGAGAAGAGAGGGGTTGTAGTAGGTAGTAGTGGAGGTAGAGAGAGAAGAGAGGGGTGGTAGTAGGTAGTAGTGGAGGTAGAGAGAGAAGAGAGGGGTGGTAGTAGTGGAGGTAGAGAGAGTAGAGAGGGGTGGTAGTAGGTAGTAGTGGAGGTAGTGAGAGAAGAGAGGGGTTGTAGTAGGTAGTAGTGGAGGTAGAGAGAGAAGAGAGGGGTGGTAGTAGTGGAGGTAGAGAGAGAAGAGAGGGGTTGTAGTAGGTAGTAGTGGAGGTAGAGAGAGTAGAGAGGGGTGGTAGTAGGTAGTAGTGGAGGTAGAGAGAGAAGAGAGGGGTGGTAGTAGGTAGTAGTGGAGGTAGTGAGAGAGAAGAGAGGGTGGTAGTAGTGGAGGTAGAGAGAGAAGAGAGGGTGGTAGTAGTGGAGGTAGAGAGAGTAGAGAGGTGTGGTAGTAGGTAGTAGTGGAGGTAGAGAGAGAGAGAGAGTAGAGAGAGAGAGAGAGTAGAGAGAGAGAGAGAGTAGAGAGAGAGAGAGAGAGTAGAGAGAGAGAGAGAGTAGAGAGGGGTGGTAGTAGGTAGTAGTGGAGGTAGAGAGAGAGAAGAGAGGGTTGGTAGTAGGTAGTAGTGGAGGTAGTGAGAGTAGAGAGGGGTGGTAGTAGTGGAGGTAGAGAGAGAAGAGAGGGTGGTAGTAGTGGAGGTAGAGAGAGTAGAGAGGGTGGTAGTAGGTAGTAGTGGAGGTAGAGAGAGAAGAGAGGGGTGGTAGTAGGTAGTAGTGGAGGTAGAGAGAGTAGAGAGGGGTGGTAGTAGGTAGTAGTGGAGGTAGAGAGAGAAGAGAGGGGTGGTAGTAGGTAGTAGTGGAGGTAGAGAGAGAAGAGAGGGGTGGTAGTAGGTAGTAGTGGAGGTAGAGAGAGTAGAAAGGGTGGTAGTAGGTAGTAGTGGAGGTAGAGAGGGGTGGTAGTAGGTAGTAGTGGAGGTAGAGAGAGTAGAGAGGGTGGTAGTAGGTAGTAGTGGAGGTAGAGAGAGTAGAGAGGGGTGGTAGTAGGTAGTAGTGGAGGTAGAGAGAGTAGAGAGGGGTGGTAGTAGGTAGTAGTGGAGGTAGAGAGAGAAGAGAGGGGTGGTAGTAGTGGAGGTAGAGAGAGAAGAGAGGGGTGGTAGTAGTGGACAATGTGTGATCCCAAATAGCACTACTTTTGACCAGGGACTCAACAGACCAAAGGCCAGAAGGGTGGATTTTACGGCCATTTGGACTAGAATACTAGCAGGTGTCCAGTAGCAGTGTGTTAACGCCCTGTACTGCAGTGGATGGAGAGATGGAAGGATGGAGGGATGGAGGGGTAGAGGGATGGAGGGATGGAGGGATGGAGGGATAGAGGGATAGAGGGACAGAGGGATAGAGGGATGGAGGGATAGAGGGATAGAGGGATGGAGGGATGGAGGGATGGAGCGATAGAGGGATAGAGGGATGGAGGGATAGGGGGATGGGGGGATGGAGAGATGGAGGGGTAGAGGGATGGAGGGATAGAGGGATGGAGGGATGGAGGGATGGAGGGATGGAGGGATGGAGGGATAGAGGGATGGAGGGATAGAGGGATAGAGGGATGGAGGGATGGAGGGATAGAGGGATAGAGGGATAGAGGAACAGAGGGATAGAGGGATGGAGGGATGGAGGGATGGAGGGATAGAGGGATGGAGGGATAGAGGGATGGAGGCATGGAGGGATGGAGGGATAGAGGGATAGAGGGATAGAGGAACGGAGGGATGGAGGGATGGAGGGATGGAGGGATGGAGGGATAGAGGGATAGAGGGATGGAGGGATGGAGGGATAGAGGGATGGAGGGATGGAGGGATAGAGGGATGGAGGGATGGAGGGATAGAGGGATAGAGGGATAGAGGGATGGAGGGATAGAGGGATGGAGGGATGGAGGGATAGAAGAGTGACCTTTGAGTGAAGAAAGAAACGATCTGGTTGGAGGAGGAGGGCTGTGCTTGGTGTCTGACCGTGATGAATGGTGACCCATCCCAATCTGAGGAAACGGAGGGGGCACGACATCGACATCCACTCTCTCCCCGAACTCGGCTCCTATATCACTTAACGGCAGACGCAGCGCAGCCCAAAGCACGAGGGGGGCGTGAAGGTGCTTGTCTGTTCCCTCTTTCCCAAGGGGGTTTGGAGACAAGCCATTTGTCAAAGTTTGTCATCGGCTCGGAGGTTACCTTTCCTCTCTGATAGAACATGATGGTAGGGTGTAGAGAGGGATGAGGTCGGAGGGGAGGGGGGTTCATTTTCTGTCTGTATATAAAACATCCATCACCCATCAGACATTGCATGTCACCAAACCAGGTGAATCTAATGATGTGATCTTGAAGAGGAGGAGGAGGAAGGTGATGAAGAGATGGAGGAGAGGAGGGAACATCAGATGTGACAAGATGAGAGTGAAGTTTAGCCAACTGGCGCTACAGGTGTTAAGGTGTGTGTTGCTAGAGGCAACATACCATGGTTACGCTGGAATGCTGAAAGAATCAATTCAAATACAATTTTAACTGCAGTAACTGCCGTTCTGGAAAGATATACACTACAGTGTGTGAAGGCGTTAGACAACGCTAAAACTACATTCTTATATTATACATTCCTATATATATATATATATCATTCTTATATATATATTCTTATATTCTTATATTATATATTATATTCTATATTCTTATATATATATATAAGTCTTATATATATATTCTTATATTCTTATATTATATATTATATTCTATATTCTTATATATATATAATTCTTATATATATATTCTTATATTCTTATATTATATATTATATTCTATATTCTTATATATATATAATTATTATATATATATTCTTATATTCTTATATTATATATTATATTCTATATTCTTATATATATATAATTCTTATATATATATTCTTATATTCTTATATTATATATTATATTCTATATTCTTATATATATATATATAATTCTTATATATATATTCTTATATTCTTATATTCTATGTTATATATATATATATAATTCTTATATGTATATTCTTATATTCTTATATTCTATATTATATTCTATATTCTTATATATATTCTACATTCTTATATATATACAGTTCATTCAGAAACTATTCAGACCCCTTGACTTAATAATAATCTATGTTTTGTTATGTTACAGCCTTATTCTAAAATTGATTAATTCATTTGCTCCCTCATCAATCTACACACAATACCATATAATTATAAACCAAAAACAGATTGTTAGAATTTTTTTGCAAATGCATAATTTCTTTAAAACTGAAAAATTACATTCACATAAATATTCAGACCCTTTTCTCAGACTCATTACAGCCTTGAGTCTTGTTGGGTATGAAGCTACAAGCTTGGCACACTTGTATTTGGGGAGTTTCTCCCATTCTTCTCTGCAGAAGCTCTCAAGCTCTGTCAGGTTGGATGGGGATCGTCTCTGCAAAGCTATTTTCAGGTCTCTCCAGAGATGTTTGATCGGGTTCAAGTCCAGGCTCTGGCTGGGCCACTCAATGACATTCAGAGACTTGTACCGAAGCCACTCCCACGTTGTCTTGGCTGTGTGCTTCGGGTCGTTGTCCTGTTGGAAGGTGAATCTTCACCCCAGTCTGAGCTCTCAAGTTGGTTTTCATAAAGGATCTCTCTATACTTTGCTACGTTCATCTGTCCCTTGATCCTGACTAATCACCCAGTCCCTGCCGCTGAAAAACATCCCCACAGCATGCTGCTGCCACCACCATGCTTCACCGTAGGGATGGTGCCAGGTTTTCTCCAGATGTGACACTTGGCATTTAGGTCAAAGAGTTCAATCTTGGTTTCATCAGATCAGATAATGTTGTTTCTCATGGTCTGAGTCCTTTAGGCACCTTTTGTCAAACTCCAAGCAGGCTGTCATGTACCTTTTACTGAGGAATGGCTTCCGTCTGGCCACTCTACCATAAAGGCCTGATTGGTGGAGTGTTGCAGAGATGGTTGTTCTTCTGGAAGGTTCTCCCATCTCCACAGAGGAACTCTGGAGCTCTGTTAGAGTGACCATAGGGTTCTTCGTCACCTGCATGAAAGTGCTAGCTACTGCCCTCATTCAATGCTATTTTGACTATGCAGCTACTTCCTGGTTTGGGGGTCTTATCTAAACGTATGAAGGGGAAGCTCCAGATATCCCATAATAAGCTGATCAGGGTAGTATTGAAGGTGAGTCCACGTACTCACATAGGCAGGAGCTGCTTTCAGGAACTAAACCGGCTGCCTGTTGAGGCTAGGGTGTCCCAGATTAGACTAGGTCTGGTTTACAGGAGTATTTATGGTCCTGCCTGTTGAGGCTAGGGTGTCCCAGATTAGACTAGGTCTGGTTTACAGGAGTATTTATGGTCCTGCCTGTTGAGGCTAGGGTGTCCCAGATTAGACTAGGTTTGGTTTACAGGAGTATTTATGGTCCTGCCTGTTGAGGCTAGGGTGTCCCAGATTAGACTAGGTCTGGTTTACAGGAGTATTTATGGTCCAGCGCCCAGATATCTAAGTGATTACTTTCCTGGTGTTAGGGATGCACACAATCACAGCACCAGATCAGGTGTTGCTGATGTGGGCTTATACAGGTTCAGGAGTAATGCTGGGAAAGGTACGGTCTTGTATACTGGAGCCTCAGAATGGAATGAGTTGCCTCTGTCTATAAAAACAACGTCCTCTCTGGGCAGCTTTAAACATAAAGTAGATTAATGTTTGATGTCCTCTGTGCCCATATGAATAACCCCTATGATGTAACTGGAATGATGAGAGAGATGTTCTTCTTCTCTGGTTTAGATGAGAGAGATGTTCTTCTTCTCTGGTTTAGATGAGAGAGATGTTCTTCTTCTCTGGTTTAGATGAGAGAGATGTTCTTCTTCTCTGGTTTTGATGAGAGAGATGTTCTTCTTCTCTGGTTTAGATGAGAGAGATGTTCTTCTTCTATGTTTTTTGTTTTATTATTTCACTGCCATACTGTGTTCCATCTTGTCTAGCCATCTTGTCTCAAGAGGACCACATTGGAAATAAGTCCCAGACTTTATTGTGTGTTATCCTTGATGATTTTATTCATATGCGTGCATGGCTTTTTCAAGTTTTTTGTGTGCTTTTTTTTTTTTAATGGTTGAATTAATAAACTAAACTAAAATCCCTGACCAAGGCCCTTCTCCCCCGGTTGCTCAGTTTGGTCAGGCGGCTCTAAAAAGAGTCTTGGTGGTACCAAACTTCTTCCATTTAGGAAGGATGGAGGCCACCGTGTCCTTGGGGATCTTCAATGCTGCAGAAATGTTTTGGTACCCTTCCCCAGATCTGTGCCTCCTGTCTCGGGGCTCTACGGACAATTCCTTCGACCTCATATCTTGGTTTTTGCTCTGACATGCAATGTCAGCTGTGGGACCTTATATAGACAGGTGTGTATCTTTCCAAATCATGTCCAAATCAATTGAATTTACCACAGGTGGACTCCAATCAAGTTGTAGAAACATCTCAAGGATGACCAATGGAAACAAGATGCATCTGAGCTCAATTTAGAGTCTCATAGCAAAGGGTCTGAATATTTATGTAAACAAGCTATTTCTGTTTTTAACTTGTAATACATTTTCAAAAAAACAGTTTTCGCTTTTTCGATTATGGGGTTATTATGTGTAGATGGATGAGGATTTTTATGTATTTAATACATTTTAGAATAAGGTTGTCAAGTACATATTTTGGGGGGGGGGAAAGTCAAGGGGTCTGAATACACTGTAATTGCTGCATTTTCCAAAAAAGGTTGTTAAAATTCGGTTAGTTTCATCATTTATGAGTGTGGTATTCAGACATGTTGCCTTTGAAAAAAAATATGTTTTTTAAAAAAGTGAAATAAGTGCTAGTGGCCACTGTCACGAGCCGCTGTTCAACATGACCTATCCCTCAGCAGCTTGGTGACGCCCTCTGACGCTGGTCCATCGACTTTTGGAGTTGTTTTTACTGAGAGACAGATTAAGAGTTCCAAATGGCACCCTATTGTCTTTATAGTGAACTATCCCATAAGGGTCTGGTTAAAAGTAGTGCACTATGTAGGGTATAGGGTGCCATTTGTGAGGTAATCAGAGATGTCCCCTGGAAGGTGCTGAGCGGCGAAGAGAAGAGAAAACTGTCTAAACAGATTTTGTGGACAGGATTGAGCCGGGGTCTATGGATGGGTGACATGACTCTAAGGGTCGCTAAGCAATACTGACATCCCGTCTAGTTACCGTGTCAACAATGACACTTCTACAAGGCCATTACATCTAAATGGATTGGCTTCCAAAATAGTGTACCCTATTTCCCTATGTAGTGCACTACTTTTAACCAGGGCTCCAAGGGAACCCATTGGGCTCTGGTCAAAAGTAGTGCACTAACTAGGGAATAGTGGGCTAGGGCTCATAGGGAACCCATTGGGCTCTGGTCAAAAGTAGTGCACTAACTAGGGAATAGTGGGCTAGGGCTCATAGGGAACCCATTGGGCTCTGGTCAAAAGTAGTGCACTAACTAGGGAATAGTGGGCCAGGGCTCCAAGGGAACCCATTGGGCTCTGGTCAAAAGTAGTGCACTAACTAGGGAATAGTGGGCTAGGGCTCATAGGGAACCCATTGGGCTCTGGTCAAAAGTAGTGCACTAACTAGGGAATAGTGGGCCAGGGCTCCAAGGGAACCCATTGGGGTCTGGTCAAAAGTAGTGCACTAACTAGGGAATAGTGGGCCAGGGCTCATAGGGAACCCATAGGGCTCTGGTCAAAAGTAGTGCACTAACTAGGGAATAGTGGGCCAGGGCTCATAGGGAACCCATAGGGCTCTGGTCAAAAGTAGTGCACTAACTAGGGAATAGTGGGCCAGGGCTCATAGGGAACCCATAGGGCTCTGGTCAAAAGTAGTGCACTAACTAGGGAATAGTGGGCCAGGGCTTATAGGGAACCCATTGGGCTCTGGTCAAAAGTAGTGCACTAACTAGGGAATAGTGGGCTAGGGCTCATAGGGAACCCATAGGGCTCTGGTCAAAAGTAGTGCACTAACTAGGGAATAGTGGGCCAGGGCTCATAGGGAACCCATAGGGCTCTGGTCAAAAGTAGTGCACTAACTAGGGAATAGTGGGCCAGGGCTCATAGGGAACCCATAGGGCTCTGGTCAAAAGTAGTGCACTAACTAGGGAATAGTGGGCCAGGGCTCATAGGGAACCCATTGGGCTCTGGTCAAAAGTAGTGCACTAACTAGGGAATAGTGGGCTAGGGCTCATAGGGAACCCATAGGGCTCTGGTCAAAAGTAGTGCACTAACTAGGGAATAGTGGGCCAGGGCTCATAGGGAACCCATAGGGCTCTGGTCAAAAGTAGTGCACTAACTAGGGAATAGTGGGCTAGGGCTCATAGGGAACCCATAGGGCTCTGGTCAAAAGTAGTGCACTAACTAGGGAATAGTGGGCCAGGGCTCATAGGGAACCCATAGGGCTCTGGTCAAAAGTAGTGCACTAACTAGTAGTGCACTAACCTCTGTCTCAGTATGTGTAGCCCATGTATCTGATGCCGTCTGGAACAAAAGAGTAGGACATGTTGTCGTCGTAGCATTAGCCAGTCAGTGTTGGGCTGAGCTCAACTTTGGGTTGTTCTGGTGCAAGAGTAGCTAGCTAGTCATAGCTAGCCATGGATGGTGATGTGGATTTGAACTTGTGGTTTTGACTAAACTCTCCGTACAGGCCAATCATTATGACGTTGATTCTGATCTAACCATGAATGTAACTGTTGAGCCTCTGGTCTGAGACGATGGAAGTTCAATATGTAACCAAGGTGTAGCTTAGTAGGCTCACGTTAGCCAGCTAGCTAACATAGCTAATGTAGCTAATGTAGCTAACATAGCTAACATAGCTAATGTAGCTAACATAGCTAACATAGCTAATGTAGCTAACATGTTGCCCATGCCAGGAATTTAGGCTACCAAGCTAAAAATGCTTGCTAGCCTTTGACAGCAAAAACTTAAAGTGTACAGTATGACAGAGTCATAGACCGTTTTGCCAACATGAAAGAGTGAAGTTCAACTAGTCTACAAGTAGGATGAGTCAACTTTTTTTAACGCACGAACGCACACACACACACACAATTATGTGTTTTGGTCAATCTCTGCGCTTAGAATACTCTAATTACATCATCAATACTGGTGTGTTGTCAGAGGGGTTTAATTAATAATACTGGCGTGTTGTCAGTGTTTAATTAACAATACTGGTGTGTTGTCAGAGGGGTTTAATTAACAATACTGGTGTGTTGTCAGTGGGGTTTAATTAACAATACTGGTGTGTTGTCAGAGGGGTTTAATTAACAATAC
>NC_088397.1:5124018-5136518 GCF_034236695.1 Oncorhynchus nerka
ATTTTGTAAATGACATCGCCGAAGTCGAGGATCGGTAGGATGGTCAGTTTTACGAGGGTATGTTTGGCAGCATGAGTGAAGGATGCTTTGTTGTGATATAGGAAGCCAAATCTAGATTTAATTTTGGATTGGAGATGCTTACTGTGAGTCTGGAAGGAGAGTTTACAGTCTAACCATGTCAGAACCGTCTAGAGTAGTGATGCTGGACGGGCGGGCAGGTGCAGGCAGCGATCGGTTGAAGAGCATGAATTTAGTTTTACTTGTATTTAAGAGCAGTTGGAGGCCACGGAAGGAAAGTTGTATGGCATTGGAGGTTAGTAAACACAGTGTCCAAAGAAGGGCCAGAAGTATACAGAATGGTGTCATCTGCATAGAGGTGGATCAGAGAATCACCAGCAGCAAGAGCTATATCATTGATGTATACAGAGTAAAGAGTCGGCCCGAGAATTGAACCCTGTGGCACCCCCAGAGAGACTGCCAGAGGTCCAGACAACAGGCACTCCGATTTGACACACTGAACTCTATCAGAGAAGTAGTTGGTGAACTAGGCGAGGAGGCAATCATTTGAGAAACCAAGGCTGTTGAGTCTGCCAATAAGAATGTGGTGATTGACAGATCGAAAGCCTTGGCCAGGTCGATGAATACGGCTGCACAGTAATGTTTCTTATCGATGGTGGTTAAGATATCGTTTAGGATCTTGAGCGTGGCTGAGGTGCACCCATGACCAACTCTGAAACCTGATTGCATAGCGGAGAAGGTACGGTGGGATTCAAAATGGCCGGTAATCTGTTTGTTAACTTGGCTTTTGAAGATTTTAGAAATGTAGGGCAGGATGGATATAGGTCTATAACAGTTTGGGTCTAGAGTGTCTCCCCCTTTGAAGAGGGGGATGACCGATGCAGCTTTCCAATCTTTGGGGATCTCAGACAATACGAAAGAGAGGTTGAACAGGCTAGTAATAGGGGTTGCAACAATTTCGGCAGATAATTTTAGAAAGAGAGGGTCCAGATTGTCTTGCCGGCTGATTTGTAGGGGTCCAGATTTTGCAGCTCTTTCAGAACATCAGCTATCTGAATTTGGGAGAAGGAGAAATGGGGAAGGCTTGGGCGAGTTGCTGTGGGGGGTGCAGGGCTGTTGACCGGGGTAGGAGTAGCCAGGTGGAAAGCATGGCCAGCCTTATAAATATGATTATTGAAATTCTCAATTATAGTGGATTTATCGGTGGTGACAGTGTTTCCTAGCCTCAGAGCAGTGGGCAGCTGGGAGGAGGTGCTCTTATTCTCCATGGACTTTACAGTGTCCCTGAACTTTTTTTGAGTTTGTGCTACAGGGTGCAACTTTCTGCTTGAAAAAGCTAGCCTCTGCTTTCCTAACTGCCATATATTGGTTCCTAACTTCCCTGAAAAGTTGCATTTCACGGGGGCTATTCGATGCTAATGCAGAACGCCACAAGTTGTTTTTGTGCTGGTCAAGGGCAGTCAGGTCTGGAGAGAACCAAGGGCTATATCTGTTCCTGGTTCTCATTTCTTTGAAAGGGGCATGATTACAGTGCCTTGCGAAAGTATTCGGCCCCCTTGAACTTTGCGACCTTTTGCCACATTTCAGGCTTCAAACATAAAGATATAAAACTGTATTTTTTTGTGAAGAATCAACAACAAGTGGGACACAATCATGAAGTGAAACGACATTTATTGGATATTTCAAACTTTTTTAACATTTCAAAAACTGAAAAATTGGGCGTGCAAAATTATTCAGCCCCTTTACTTTCAGTGCAGCAAACTCTCTCCAGAAGTTCAGTGAGGATCTCTGAATGATCCAATGTTGACCTAAATGACTAATGATGATAAATACAATCCACCTGTGTGTAATCAAGTCTCCGTATAAATGCACCTGCACTGTGATAGTCTCAGAGGTCCGTTAAAAGCGCATAGTGTCATGTTATGTCTTGTCCCTGTGCTTTCTCTTCTCTTCGTTTCCCCCTGCTGGTCGTTTTAGGTTACTCTCTCTCTCTCTATCGTTCCGTTCCTGCTCCCAGCTGTTCCTCATTCTCCTAACGACCTCGTTTACTCTCTCACACCTGTCCCCTCTTTTGCCCTCTGATTAAGTCTCTATTTCTCTCTCTGTTTCTGCTTCTGTCCTTGTCGGATTCTTGTTTGCTTTGCCCTTGTCCCGTCCTGTCGTAATCTGCCTCTTTATTAGATGCTGCGTGTGAGCAGGTGTCTCTGTCCTCTACGGCCCGCGCCTACCCTGAGGGACCTGCAGTCTGTTGCCGCTAGCCCTGCAATTCTCCTCTACTACTAGAAAGAGGACTCTCCTGCAAAGATAGAGGATTTATGTTTTCCCTGTTTGGACATCTCCTGTAACGATTGAGGATTTATGTTTTCCCTGTTTGGACATTAAAAGACTGTTTCTGTTGAATCGCTGTTGGGTCCTCACTCACCTGCATAACACATAGAGCATCATGAAGAACAAGGAACACACCAGGCAGGTCCGAGATACTGTTGTGAAGAAGTTTAAAGCCGGATTTGGATACAAAAAGATTTCCCAAGCTTTAAACATCCCAAGGAGCACTGTGCAAGCGATAATATTGAAATGGAAGGAGTATCAGACCACTGCAAATCTACCAAGACCTGGCCGTCCCTCTAAACTTTCAGCTCATACAAGGAGAAGACTGATCAGAGATGCAGCCAAGAGGCCCATGATCACTCTGGATGATCTGCAGAGATCTACAGCTGAGGTGGGAGACTCTGTCCATAGGACAACAATCAGTCGTATATTGCACAAATCTGGCCTTTATGGAAGAGTGGCAAGAAGAAAGCCATTTCTTAAAGATATCCATAAAAAGTGTTGTTTAAAGTTTGCCACAAGCCACCTGGGAGACACACCAAACATGTGGAAGAAGGTGCTCTGGTCAGATGAAACCAAAATTGAACTTTTTGGCAACAATGCGAAACGTTATGTTTGGCGTAAAAGCAACACAGCTCATCACCCTGAACACACCATCCCCACTGTCAAACATGGTGGTGGCAGCATCATGGTTTGGGCCTGCTTTTCTTCAGCAGGGACAGGGAAGATGGTTAAAATTGATGGGAAGATGGATGGAGCCAAATACAGGACCATTCTGGAAGAAAACCTGATGGAGTCTGCAAAAGACCTGAGACTGGGACGGAGATTTGTCTTCCAACAAGACAATGATCCAAAACATAAAGCAAAATCTACAATGGAATGGTTCAAAAATAAACATATCCAGGTGTTAGAATGGCCAAGTCAAAGTCCAGACCTGAATCCAATCGAGAATCTGTGGAAAGAACTGAAAACTGCTGTTCACAAATGCTCTCCATCCAACCTCACTGAGCACGAGCTGTTTTGCAAGGAGGAATGGGAAAAAAATTCAGTCTCTCGATGTGCAAAACTGATAGAGACATACCCCAAGCAACTTACAGCTGTAATCGCAGCAAAAGGTGGCGCTACAAAGTATTAATTTAAGGGGGCTGAATAATTTTGCACGCCCAATTTTTCAGTTTTTGATTTGTTAAAAAAGTTTGAAATATCCAATAAATGTCGTTCCACTTCATGATTGCAGGGGGGTCTACAGCTGGGGCAGAGGGGGTCTACAGCAGGGGGTCTACAGCAGGGGGTCTACAGCTGGGGGTCTACAGCAGGGGGTCTACAGCAGGGGGATCTACAGCAGGGGGTCTACAGCAGGGGGTCTACAGCATGGGGGTCTACAGCTGGGGCAGATGGGGGTCTATAGCAGGGGGTCTACAGCAGGGGGATCTACAGCAGGGGGATCTACAGCAGGGGGTCTACAGCAGGGGGATCTACAGCAGGGGGTCTACAGCAGGGGGTCTACAGCAGGGGATCTACAGCAGGGGATCTAGCAGGGGGTCTACAGCAGGGGGTCTACAGGGGGGTCTACAGCAGGGGGATCTACAGCAGGGGGTCTACAGCAGGGGATCTACAGCAGGGGGTCTACAGCAGGGGGTCTACAGCAGGGGGTCTACAGCAGGGGGGTCTACAGCAGGGGATCTACAGCAGGGGGGTCTACAGCAGGGGGATCTACAGCAAGCGGGAAAGGTGAGAGACATGTTTCTGGAGAGATGGATTTAAAAAATAATAATAATCATAACATTAAAACTATATAAATATAAAAATGCCTACAAAAAGACTCAGTAATATCAAAAAGAAGTAACAAAGACAAATAGAAACAAATTGTAGTATATATATATATACATGTAAAAAAAGATAATCAAATTATTACACTATTACCTTATTGCTAACAAAAAACACACAAATTAAACTACATTGAACAAATCCTAAATCACGTAAATAGAAGAACACACTTATAAAGAATAGAACCTGACTATTACACTATTGTACGTCAAACAAGAAATACACAAACTACATTTGACAACCAATTGCATTACTAATTACTCATTCATTTAATAGAGTGACTGATTTTACTAATTGCATTAGAACTGTACAAAGTTAGAGGTGTGCTATTTGATAGATTCCCCCCCCGCCCCCCCTACCTCTGGCTTCCAGTGGGGAAACCTGAGGTCAACCTCCCCCTCGCCCCCCTACCTCGGGCTTCCAGTGGGGAAACCTGAGGTCAACCTCCCCCTCGCCCCCCCTACCTCGGGCTTCCAGTGGGGAGACCTGAGGTCAACCCCCCTACTTCAGGCTTCCTGTGGGGAGACCTGAGGTCAACCTACCCCCCCCCTACCTCGGGCTTCCAGTGGGGAGACTTGAGGTCAACCTCCCCACCCCTACCTCGGGCTTCCTGTGGGGAGACCATAGAACAACCCCCCCCTCCCCTACCTCGGGCTTCCAGTGGGGAGACCTGAGATCAACCTACACCCCCCCTACCTCTGGCTTCCAGTGGGGAGACCTGAGGTCAACCTCCCCCTACCTCTGGCTTCCAGTGGGGAGACCTGAGGTCAACCTCCCCCCCCCCCTACCTCTGGCTTCCAGTGGGGAGACCTGAAGTCAACCCCCCTACCTCTGGCTTCCAGTGGGGAGACCTGAGGTCAACCTCCCCTCCCCATCTCGTTCTTCTGAGTGGGAGACCTTCCCAGGCAGTAGCCTGCCTAGCTCACAGACTAGAATCAGGGTGCCCACTCCATCTCATTCTCCCCATCTCAAAATCCTAGGCAGTAGCCTGCCTAGCTCACAGACTAGAATCAGGGCGCCCACTCCATCTCATTCTCCCCATCTCACCTTCCCAGGCAGTAGCCTGCCTAGCTCACAGACTAGAATCAGGGCGCCCACTCCATCTCATTCTCCCCATCTCACCTTCCCAGGCAGTAGCCTGCCTAGCTCACAGACTAGAATCAGGGCGCCCACTCCATCTCATTCTCCCCATCTCACCTTCCCAGGCAGTAGCCTGCCTAGCTCACAGACTAGAATCAGGGCGCCCACTCCATCTCATTCTCCCCATCTCACCTTCCCAGGCAGTAGCCTGCCTAGCTCACAGACTAGAATCAGGGCGCCCACTCCATCTCATTTCCCCCGGAAAGATGCCGGCCTGTGTGGGCGCCCGTGTCACCTATACCTGAATCCACCACTGCACTGCAGAGTCAGTTTCTACAGAGTCAGACTGTTATAGTTACTGTTACTACAGAGTCAGACTGTTATAGTTACTGTTTCTACAGAGTTAGACTGTTATAGTTACTGTTTCTACACTGTTATAGTTACCATCTCATTTACCCTACAGAGTTAACTGATAGTTACTGTTTCTACACTGTTATAGTTACTGTGTCTACAGAGTTAGACTGTTATAGTTACTGTTTCTACACAGACTGTTATAGTTACTGTTTCTACAGAGTTAGACTGTTATAGTTACTGTTTCTACACTGTTATAGTTACTGTTTCTACACTGTTATAGTTACTGTTTCTACAGAGTTAGACTGTTATAGTTACTGTGTCTACAGAGTTAGACTGTTATAGTTACTGTTTCTACAGAGTTAGACTGTTATAGTTACTTTTTCTACAGAGTTAGACTGTTATAGTTACTGTTTCTACAGAGTCAGACTGTTATAGTTACTGTTTCTACAGAGTTAGACTGTTATAGTTACTGTTTCTACAGAGTTAGACTGTTATAGTTACTGTTTCTACACTGTTATAGTTACTGTTTCTACACTGTTATTGTTACTGTTTCTACACTGTTATAGTTACTGTTTCTACACTGTTATAGTTACTGTTTCTACAGAGTCAGACTGTTATAGTTACTGTTTCTACACTGTTATAGTTACTGTTTCTACACTGTTATAGTTGCTGTTTCTACAGAGTTAGACTGTTATAGTTACTGTTTCTACAGAGTTAGACTGTTATAGTTACTGTTTCTACAGAGTTACACTGTTATAGTTACTGTTTCTACAGAGTTAGACTGTTATAGTTACTGTTACTACAGAGTTAGACTGTTATAGTTACTGTTTCTACAGAGTTAGACTGTTATAGTTACTGTTTCTACACAGTTAGACTGTTATAGTTACTGTTTCTACAGAGTTAGACTGTTATAGTTACTGTTTCTACAGAGTTAGACTGTTATAGTTACTGTTTCTACACTGTTATAGTTACTGTTTCTACACTGTTATAATTACTGTTTCTGCAGAGTTAGACTGTTATAGTTACTGTTTCTACACAGACTGTTATAGTTACTGTTTCTACAGAGTTAGACTGTTATAGTTACTGTTTCTACACTGTTATAGTTACTGTTTCTACACTGTTATAGTTACTGTTTCTACAGAGTTAGACTGTTATAGTTAATGTTTCTACAGAGTTAGACTGTTATAGTTACTGTTTCTACACAGTTAGACTGTTATAGTTACTGTTTCTACACAGTTAGACTGTTATAGTTACTGTTTCTACACTGTTATAGTTACTGTTTCTACACTGTTATAGTTACTGTTTCTACACTGTTATAGTTACTGTTTCTACACTGTTATAGTTACTGTTTCTACACAGTTATAGTTACTGTTTCTACACGTTATAGTTACTGTTTCTACACAGTTAGACTGTTATAGTTACTGTTTCTACAGAGTTAGACTGTTATAGTTACTGTTTCTACAGAGTTAGACTGTTATAGTTACTGTTTCTACAGAGTTAGACTGTTATAGTTACTGTTTCTACAGAGTCAGACTGTTATAGTTACTGTTTCTACACTGTTATAGTTACTGTTTCTACACTGTTATAGTTACTGTTTCTACACTGTTATAGTTACTGTTTCTACACTGTTATAGTTACTGTTTCTACAGAGTTAGACTGTTATAGTTACTGTTTCTACAGAGTTAGACTGTTATAGTTACTGTTTCTACAGAGTTAGACTGTTATAGTTACTGTTTCTACAGAGTTAGACTGTTATAGTTACTGTTTCTACACTGTTATAGTTACTGTTTCTACAGAGTTAGACTGTTATAGTTACTGTTTCTACAGAGTTAGACTGTTATAGTTACTGTTTCTACACAGTTAGACTGTTATAGTTACTGTTTCTACAGAGTTAGACTGTTATAGTTACTGTTTCTACAGAGTTAGACTGTTATAGTTACTGTTTCTACACTGTTAGTTACTGACTGTTATAGTTACTTACACTGTTATAGTTACTGTTTCTACACTGAGTTACTGACTGTTATAGTTACTGTTTCTACAGAGTTAGACTGTTATAGTTACTGTTTCTACAGAGTTAGACTGTTACTGTTTCTACACAGTTAGACTGTTATAGTTACTGTTTCTACACAGTTAGACTGTTATAGTTACTGTTATAGTTACTGTTTCTACACAGTTATAGTTACTGTTTCTACACTGTTATAGTTACTGTTTCTACACAGTCAGACTGTTATAGTTACTGTTTCTACACTGTTATAGTTACTGTTTCTACACTGTTATAGTTACTGTTTCTACACTGTTATAGTTACTGTTTCTACACAGTTAGACTGTTATAGTTACTGTTTCTATAGTTACTGTTTCTACACTGTTATAGTTACTGTTTCTACAGAGTTACTGTTTCTACACTGTTATAGTTACTGTTTCTACACTGATAGTTACTGTTATAGTTATAGTTACTGTTTCTACAGAGTTAGACTGTTATAGTTACTGTGTCTACAGAGTTAGACTGTTATAGTTACTGTTTCTACACAGTTACACTGTTATAGTTACTGTTTCTACAGAGTTAGACTGTTATAGTTACTGTTTCTACAGAGTTAGACTGTTATAGTTACTGTTACTACAGAGTTAGACTGTTATAGTTACTGTTTCTACACTGTTATAGTTACTGTTTCTACAGAGTCAGACTGTTATAGTTACTGTTTCTACACAGTTAGACTGTTATAGTTACTGTTTCTACAGAGTCAGACTGTTATAGTTACTGTTTCTACACTGTTATAGTTACTGTTTCTACAGAGTCAGACTGTTATAGTTACTGTTTCTACACAGTTAGACTGTTATAGTTACTGTTTCTACACTGTTATAGTTACTGTGTCTACAGAGTTAGACTGTTATAGTTACTGTTTCTACACTGTTATAGTTACTGTTTCTACACAGTCAGACTGTTATAGTTACTGTTTCTACAGAGTTAGACTGTTATAGTTACTGTTTCTACACTGTTATAGTTACTGTTTCTACAGAGTTAGACTGTTATAGTTACTGTTTCTACAGAGTTAGACTGTTATAGTTACTGTTTCTACAGAGTTATAGTTACTGTTTCTACACTGTTATAGTTACTGTGTTATAGTTACTGTTTCTACACTGTTATAGTTACTGTGTCTACAGAGTTAGACTGTTATAGTTACTGTTTCTACAGAGTTAGACTGTTATAGTTACTGTTTCTACACAGTTACACTGTTATAATGAACTCCAGCAAGCTGCTATATGTGAGGAGGATGTTGCCAAGGCTACCATGTCTAACACATGTTCTGCGTTGAAATATAAAACAAGCAAGGACAAAGTCAACGTTTCAGGGCTCATCTGTAAAAGAGACCTTGGTCTCGCTATGACTCCCTGAGAACATAAAGGTTCGATAAAACATAATAAAACAAGATTACAGTTGAATGATACGACCTCTGGGTTTTAGACACGTTGAGGGGTTGACGATGATGGGTAGATGACAAGTTCTTTATTGCTGTGGTTGAAAAACAAGATGAGTCAACATAAAGTCGTACAATGTTCTCCTTCCTCAGCTGGAAAATAACTAAAGCCACCAGCTACACCTTTGATACGTTTTGTCTTTGTCACCTTACAGCAAATTGGCTTCAAAATGCATTTTAGAGAATACTAGATGGGTTAATAACCAATCAGAGGGGTTATCTATGAGGGGGGGTTATTAACCAATCAGAGGGGTTGTCTATGGGGGGAGGGGGGGATAATAACCAATCAGAGGTCTTGTCTATGAGGGGGGGTTATTAACCAATCAGAGGGCTTGTCTTTGAGTGGGGGTTATTAACCAATCAGAGGGATTGTCTTTGAGGGGGCGTTATTAACCAATCAGAGGGCTTGTCTATGAGGGGGGGGGGGGTACTAACCAATCAGAGGGCTTGTCTATGAGGGCAGTGTCTGTCCCACTAACAGCTCTACAGATGGTCATAATACCAACAAATTATATGTTGATAAGAAACAGCTTGCTAAGGTTAGGATAGGGATTAGGATAAGGGTTTGGATAAAGGTTAGAATAAGGGTTAGAATAAGGGTTAGGATAAGGGTTAGAATAAGGGTTAGGATAAGGGTTAGAATAAGGGTTAGGATAAGGGTTAGGATAAGGGTTAGCATAAGGGTTAGGATAAGGGTTAGAATAAGGGTTAGGATAAGGGTTAGAATAAGGGTTAGGATAAGGGTTAGGATAAGGGTTAGCATAAGGGTTAGGATAAGGGTTAGAATAAGGGTTAGGATAAGGGTTAGGATAAGGGTTAGGGTTAGTAAATAGTTGAAATGTTACTGATAGTCAGTAGATAGTCAGTTAGGGTTTGGGTTAGCGTAGCCATACAAAGTCTTACCGATTGCTGATAACACACACACACGCACACGCACACGCACTCATACACACACACACACACACGCACACGCACACACACTCTGAACGACTGGCGTCTGATAGATCTTCTTTTTTATTTCACCTTTATTTAACCAGGTAGACTAGTTGAGAACAAGTTCTCATTTACAACTGTGACCCTGACAAAGATAAGGCAAAGCAGTGCGACACAAACAACAACACAGAGTTACACATGGAATAAACAAGCGTACAGTCAAAAATACAATAGAGAAAAAGAAAGTCTATATACAGTGTGTAAATGGCCTGAGGAGGGAAGGCAATAAATAGGCCACAGTAGAGAATTAATTACAATTTAGCAGATTAACACTGGAGTGATAGATGAGCAGATGGTGATGAGCAGACGATGGTGTGTAAGTAGTGATGCTGGTGTGTAAGTAGTGATGCTGGTGTGTAAGTAGTGATACTGGTGTGTAAGTAGTGATGCTGGTGTGTAAGTAGTGATGCTGGTGTGTAAGTAGTGATGCTGGTGTGTAAGTAGTGATACTGGTGTGTAAGTAGTGATGCTGGTGTGTAAGTAGTGATGCTGGTGTGTAAGTAGTGATGCTGGTGTGTAAGTAGTGATACTGGTGTGTAAGTAGTGATGCTGGTGTGTAAGTAGTGATGCTGGTGTGTAAGTAGTGATACTGGTGTTTAAGTAGTGATGCTGGTGTGTAAGTAGTGATACTGGTGTGTAAGTAGTGATGCTGGTGTGTAAGTAGTGATGCTGGTGTGTAAGTAGTGATGCTGGTGTGTAAGTAGTGATGCTGGTGTGTAAGTAGTGATGCTGGAAGTAGTGATGCTGGTGTGTAAGTAGTGATGCTGGTGTGTAAGTAGTGATGCTGGTGTGTAAGTAGTGATACTGGTGTGTAAGTAGTGATGCTGGTGTGTAAATAGTGATGCTGGTGTGTAAGTAGTGATGCTGGTGTGTAAGTAGTGATACTGGTGTGTAAGTAGTGATGCTGGTGTGTAAGTAGTGATGCTGGTGTGTAAGTAGTGATGCTGGTGTGTAAGTAGTGATGCTGGTGTGTAAGTAGTGATGCTGGAAGTAGTGATGCTGGTGTGTAAGTAGTGATGCTGGTGTGTAAGTAGTGATGCTGGTGTGTAAGTAGTGATACTGGTGTGTAAGTAGTGATGCTGGTGTGTAAATAGTGATGCTGGTGTGTAAGTAGTGATGCTGGTGTGTAAGTAGTGATGCTGGTGTGTAAGTAGTGATACTGGTGTGTAAGTAGTGATGCTGGTGTGTAAATAGTGATGCTGGTGTGTAAGTAGTGATGCTGGTGTGTAAGTAGTGATGCTGGTGTGTAAGTAGTGATGCTGGTGTGTAAGTAGTGATACTGGTGTGTAAGTAGTGATGCTGGTGTGTAAGTAGTGATGCTGGTGTGTAAGTAGTGATACTGGTGTGTAAGTAGTGATGCTGGTGTGTAAGTAGTGATGCTGGTGTGTAAGTAGTGATACTGGTGTGTAAGTAGTGATGCTGGTGTGTAAGTAGTGATGCTGGTGTGTAAGTAGTGATACTGGTGTGTAAGTAGTGATGCTGGTGTGTAAGTAGTGATACTGGTGTGTAAGTAGTAATGCTGGTGTGTAAGTAGTGATGCTGGTGTGTAAGTAGTGATGCTGGTGTGTAAGTAGTGATGCTGGAAGTAGTGATGCTGGTGTGTAAGTAGTGATGCTGGTGTGTAAGTAGTGATGCTGGTGTGTAAGTAGTGATACTGGTGTGTAAGTAGTGATGCTGGTGTGTAAGTAGTGATGCTGGTGTGTAAGTAGTGATGCTGGTATGTAAGTAGTGATGCTGGTGTGTAAGTAGTGATACTGGTGTGTAAGTAGTGATACTGGTGTGTAAGTAGTGATACTGGTGTGTAAGTAGTGATGCTGGTGTGTAAGTAGTGATACTGGTGTGTAAGTAGTGATGCTGGTGTGTAAGTAGTGATGCTGGTGTGTAAGTAGTGATACTGGTGTGTAAGTAGTGATGCTGGTGTGTAAGTAGTGATACTGGTGTTTAAGTAGTGATGCTGGTGTGTAAGTAGTGATGCTGGTGTGTAAGTAGTGATACTGGTGTGTAAGTAGTGATGCTGGTGTGTAAGCAGTGATGCTGGTGTGTAAGTAGTGATGCTGGTGTGTAAGTAGTGATACTGGTGTGTAAGTAGTGATACTGGTGTGTAAGTAGTGATGCTGGTGTGTAAGTAGTGATGCTGGTGTGTAAGTAGTGATGCTGGTGTGTAAGTAGTGATGCTGGTGTGTAAGTAGTGATACTGGTGTGTAAGTAGTGATGATGGTGTTTAAGTAGTGATGCTGGTGTGCAAAAGAGCAGCAAAGTAAATAAAAACAATCTGGGGATGAGGTGGGGAGATCTGGTGGGCGATCTACCCACTTTAACCACGCGGATGAAACAATTCCCTCCTTATAGACTGGAGATGTGAATTAAGTCCTTATTTCAGTACAATTTCAGTCTTGAGACTGGTCAAACGGTAGTGGAGAAAGTAAG
>NC_088397.1:5141518-5159018 GCF_034236695.1 Oncorhynchus nerka
GGAGAGGTGATGAGGACAGGTGTGCAGATTACTGATGGGATACAGGTGCGGGTGAACATCGATCTCCCAACAAGCTAATTCGCCCGGCAACCAGACAGGGTGCGTTCCAGGACACCGGAAACACACTCCAGGACAGAAACACAGGCAAACACAGACTCAGGAAGCGGGATTCGTGACAATATAATACCCAGAGAATATCTATATAATACCCATATAATACCCATAGAATTCCCAGAGAATACCTATATAATACCCATATAATACACATAGAATACCCATATAATACACATAGAATACCTATATAATACCCAGAAAATACCTATGTAATACCCATAGAATTCCCAGAGAATACCTATATAATACCCATATAATACACATAGAATACCCATATAATACACATAGAATACCTATATAATACCCAGAGAATACCTATGTAATACCCATAGAATACCCATAGAATACCCAGAGAATACCTATATAATACCCATATAATACACATAGAATACCTATATAATAACCATAGAATACCTATATAATACCCAGAGTATACCTATATAATACCCAGAGAATACCTATATAATACCCAGAGAATACCCAGATAATACCTATATCATACCCATGGTGGTGATATATAATACCCATGTGATGGGCATTCCAATACCTTGACTTTGGTGTCCTTATGCCATTTTGACAGAACTTTGGAAGTATGCATGGGCATTATTGTTCATTTGGAAGACCCATTTGCGACCAAGCTTTAACTTCCTGACTGATGTCTTGAGATGTTGCTTCAATATATCCACATTCTTTTCCTGACTCATAATGCAGTCGATTTTGTAAAGTGCACCAGTCCCTCCTGCAGCAAAGCACCCCCACAACATAATGCTGCCACCCCCATGCTTCACGGTTGGGATGGTGTCTTCGGCTTGCGACCTCCCCCTTTTTCCTCCAAACATAACGATGGTCATTATAGCCAAACAGTTCTATTTTTTTTCATCAGACCAGAGGACATTTCTCCAAAAACTACGATCTTTGTCCCCATGTGCAGTTGCAAACAGTAGTCTGGCTTTTTTATGGCGATTTTGGAGCAGTGGCTTCTTCCTTGCTGAGCGGCCTTTCGGGTTATGTTTATATAGGACTCGTTTTTACTGTGGATGTAGATACTTTTGTAGCTGTTTCCTCCAGCATCTTCACAAGGTCTTTTGCTGATGTTCTGGGATTGATTTGCACTTTTCGCACCAAAGTATGTTCACCTCTAGGAGACAGAATGAGTCACCTTCCTGAGCGGGATGAATACTTTAATGAGGGCACTGTATATATAAACCTGCTCATTCAGAGGTTTTTCTTTATTCGTACTATTCTCCACATTGTACAATAATAGTTGAAGACATCAAAACAATGAAATAACACATATGGAATCATGTAGCAACCCAATTTTTTTTAAACAAATCCAAAATAGGACCTTTGCCTTGACAGCTTTGCACACTCTTGGCATTCTCTCAACCAGCTTCATGTGGTAGTCATCTGGAATGCATTTCAATTTACAGGTGTGCCTTGTTATTAAGAGTTAATTTGTGGAATTTCTTTCCTTTTTAATGAGTTTGAGACAATCAGTTGTGTTGTGACAAGGTAGGGGTGGTATACAGAAGATATTCCTATTTGGTAAAAGATCAAGTCCATATTATGACAAGAACAGCTCAAATAAGCAAAGAGAAATGACAGTCCGTCATTACTTTAAGACATAAAGGTCAGTCAATCCGGAACATTTCAAGAACTTCTAAAGTTTCTTCAAGTGCAGTCGCAAAAACCATCAAGCGCTATGATGAAACTGGCTCTCATGAGGACCGCCACAGGAAAGGAAGACCCAGTTAACTGTCTCTCATGAGGACCGCCACAGGAAAGGAAGACCCAGAGTTACCTCTGCTGCAGAGGACACATTCACCTCAGTTAACTGTCTCTCAGGAGGACCGCCATAGGAAAGGAAGACCCAGTTAACTGTCTCTCAGGAGGACTGCCACAGGAAAGGAAGACCCAGTTAACTGTCTCTCAGGAGGACCGCCACAGGAAAGGAAGACCCAGTTAACTGTCTCTCAGGAGGACCGCCACAGGAAAGGAAGACACAGAGTTACCTCAGTTAACTGTCTCTCAGGAGGACCGCCACAGGAAAGGAAGACACAGAGTTACCTCAGTTAACTGTCTCTCAGGAGGACCGCCACAGGAAAGGAAGACCCAGTTAACTGTCTCTCAGGAGGACCGCCACAGGAAAGGAAGACCCAGTTAACTGTCTCTCAGGAGGACCGCCACAGGAAAGGAAGACACAGAGTTACCTCTGCTGCAGAGGACACATTCACCTCAGTTAACTGTCTCACAGGAGGACCGCCACAGGAAAGGAAGACACAGAGTTACCTCAGTTAACTGTCTCTCAGGAGGACCGCCACAGGAAAGGAAGACACAGAGTTACCTCAGTTAACTGTCTCTCAGGAGGACCGCCACAGGAAAGGAAGACCCAGTTAACTGTCTCTCAGGAGGACCGCCACAGGAAAGGAAGACCCAGTTAACTGTCTCTCAGGAGGACCGCCACAGGAAAGGAAGACACAGAGTTACCTCTGCTGCAGAGGACACATTCACCTCAGTTAACTGTCTCTCAGGAGGACCGCCACAGGAAAGGAAGACACAGAGTTACCTCTGCTGCAGAGGACACGTTCACCTCAGTTAACTGCACCTCAAATTGCAGCCCAAATACTGTAAATACTTCACAGAGTTCAAGTAACAGACACATCTCAACATCAACTGTTCAGAGGAGACTGGTGTGAATCAGACCTTCATGGTCAAGTTGCTGCAAAGAAACCACTACTAAAGGACACCAATAAGAAGAAGAGATTTGCTTGGGCCAAGAAACACAAGCAATGGGCATTAGACCGATGGAAATCTGTCCTTTGGCCTGATGTGTCTCAGAATTTGAGATATTTGGTTCCAGCCACCGTGTCTTTGTGAGACGCGATGTGGGTGAACGGATGATCTCCGAATGTGTATTTCCCACATGATGATGCAGAGAGTCATCAAGGCAAAAGGTGGTTACTTCGTAGAGTCTAAAATATATTTTGATTTGTTTAATACTATTTTGGTTACTACATGATTCCGTATGTGTTATTTCCTAGTTGTGATGTCATCACTATTATTCCACAATGTAGAGAATAGTACAAATAAACTCTTCAATAAGTAGGTATGTCCAAACTTCTGACTGGTACTATATATACACACACTGTGTACCATAATAAACATTTCTATATTTTAGGCATTTATGTTTGCAGAATTATGTTTGTTTTCTCAGGTATCATATTCAGTATCAGGTATCAACATATTCAGCGTGGAAGGGATTATCTGTGTGTTTTCTCAGGTATCATATTCAGTGTAGCAGGGATTATCTGTGTGTTTTCTCAGGTATCATATTCAGTATCAGGTATCATATTCAGTGTAGCAGGGAGTATCTGTGTGTTTTCTCAGGTTTCATATTCAGTATCAGGTATCATATTCAGTGTAGCAGGGAGTATCTGTGTGTTTTCTCAGGTATCATATTCAGTATCAGGTATCATATTCAGTGTAGCAGGGAGTATCTGTGTGTTTTCTCAGGTTTCATATTCAGTGTAACAGGGAGTATCTGTGTGTTTTCTCAGGTTTCATATTCAGTGTAACAGGGAGTATCTGTGTGTTTTCTCAGGTATCATATTCAGTATCAGGTTTCATATTCAGTGTAGCAGGGAGTATCTGTGTGTTTTCTCAGGTATCATGTTCAGTATAGCAGGGAGTATCTGTGTGTTTTCTCAGGTATCATATTCAGTATAGCAGGGATTATCTGTGTGTTTTCTCAGGCATCATATTCAGTATAGCAGGGAGTATCTGTGTGTTTTCTCAGGTATCAACACATTCAGTGTTTCATCATCCCAGTCATTACAGCTAGCTGTATAAACGTCCCAAATGATACCCTATTCCCTACATAGTGCACTCTCTTAGTCCCTATCCCCTACGTAGTGCACTACCTTAGTCCCTATCCCCTACGTAGTGCACTACCTTAGTCCCTATCCCCTATATAGTGCACTCTCTTAGTCCCTATCCCCTACGTAGTGCACTACCTTAGTCCCTATCCCCTACGTAGTGCACTACCTTAGTCCCTATCCCCTATATAGTGCACTCTCTTAGTCCCTATCCCCTACGTATTGCACTACCTTAGACCCTATCCCCTACATAATGCACTACCTTAGACCCTATCCCCTACGTAGTGCACTACTTTTGCACTATAAAGGGAATATGATGCCATTTGGGTCAAATCAACACGGGCTTCTCTCTGTCCTTACACACACACACACACACACACACACACACACACACACACACACACACACACACACACACACACACACACACACACACACACACACACACACACACACACACACACACCAACGTTGTTTTAATCCCAGTAGAACAGGCAGGAGGTATACAGTCAGTGTGTCAGTGGTTATTTAGTATTTTAGTATTAATGTGTTTACAGGATAAACACAGAACACAAGGACAGGGCTCCACTCACACCTCCTACACGCTAGAGTCCACGGTAGTTTGGCTCCACTCACACCTCCTACATGCTAGAGTCCACGGTAGTTTGGCTCCACTCACACCTCCTACACGCTAGAGTCCACGGTAGTTTGGCTCCACTCACACCTCCTACACGCTAGAGTCCACGGTAGTTTGGCTCCACTCACACCTCCTACACGCTAGAGTCCACGGTAGTTTGGCACCACTCACACCTCCTACACGCTAGAGTCCACGGTAGTTTGGCTCCACTCACACCTCCTACACGCTAGAGTCCACGGTAGTTTGGCACCACTCACACCTCCTACACGCTAGAGTCCACTGTAGTTTGGCTCCACTCACACCTCCTACACGCTAGAGTCCACGGTAGTTTGGCTCCACTCACACCTCCTACACGCTAGAGTCCACGGTAGTTTGGCTCCACTCACACCTCCTACACGCTAGAGTCCACGGTAGTTTGGCTCCACTCACACCTCCTACACGCTCGAGTCCACGGTAGTTTGGCTCCACTCACACCTCCTACACGCTAGAGTCCACGGTAGTTTGGCACCACTCACACCTTCTACACGCTAGAGTCCACGGTAGTTTGGCACGGAGCGTTCGTCCACCTCGGCATTCATGGAATTCTGATGCGGTCGTTGCTGCCTCTGCAGTCTCGTCGTATCAGGCCACGTTTAGAGGGTGGATACAACAACTTTATCAGCAATGTCATCGTACCGGTACACCCTCACACATTGTTCGGCTCCGTTCCGTTCAGGCTTTTCGTCCCGAGCAGGGTCCTTCCGTCCGGGCTCTTCATCCCGAGCAGGGTCCTTCCGTCCGGGCTCTTCATCCCGAGCAGGGTCCTTCCGTCCGGGCTCTTCATCCCGGGCAGGGTCACACTCATCCGGTCCCCTCTCCCCAGATGTGGCGGCAGTGTGTGTGGCTGAGCCCTGCCTTTTGGCACCTGTCCTCTTCCATTGATGGCTTAACTCTCCTGAACCATGTCTGAGAGCTGCCTTCATGCAGGGACAGCTCGTAACTCCAATGCTCCTCAGGTATGAGGGATGTAGCTCAGGTGACTGATTGACTCACTCACACAATGAGAAAAAACATTCAAAATGAGGTTCACCGAATCACAGTAAAGGAATCATAGTAAAGGAAGTCACTCAAATAAGGAAATAATAAGAAAGAAAAAACCACATGATGGGATAAATATTTAAAGCTCTTCTACACTAATGCTTTAATTGATACATTTACAATAAACATGAGGACATGAAGACAAGGATTACATAGAGGCATAGTCACACACACACACACA
Source organism: Oncorhynchus nerka (assembly GCF_034236695.1). Taxonomy (NCBI): domain Eukaryota; kingdom Metazoa; phylum Chordata; class Actinopteri; order Salmoniformes; family Salmonidae; genus Oncorhynchus; species Oncorhynchus nerka. The sequence goes on from NC_088397.1 coordinate 5,147,403, forward strand.
CACACACACACACACACACACACACACACACACACACACACACACACACACACACACACACACACACACACACACACACACACACACACACGTGACATACACACACACGTGACATACACACACACAAGCACACACACACAGACACACACACAGACAAACACAGATAAATACAAGCACACACACACACACACACGTGACACACACACACGTGACATACACACACACACACACACACACACAGACAAACACAGATAAATACAAGCACAGATAAATACACACACACACACACACACACACACACACACACACACACACACACACACACACACACACACACACACACTTCACCTAAACACGAACATGGAGGTCACAGCCTCTCCCAGACCTCCACGTTCAACCAGGAGACAAGCTGATTGGTCCGATGAATTAATGAACACACGTAGCCTGTGAGTATGCAGAGCAGAGTGAGGTCAAGCGACGTCGTGTCCTGTCCTCTTGTCAACGATGGACGTGGCGTCCTTAAAATGTGGTCTCTCTGCGTCCTAAAGTGGCACCCTATTCCCTATGTAGCGCACTGATTTTGACTGGAGTCCATGTGGATTAGGGTGCCTTTTGAGACCCTTGTGCCCTTGTGTGATGCTGACGTGGTGATTCTTATTGATCTGTTCACTGCTGGTCCGCCTCATTCTGCACTTCTGGACTAATCAGCCGCATTGTAATGAGGTCAACAGAGAGACAAATCATGGAGTCCAAAACAGCTCCCATTTCCCCATAGGGAGCTGGTCAAAACTAGGGCTCTAGGAAGGGAATAAACTTCCATAGGGAGCTGGTCAAAACTAGGGCTCTAGGAAGGGAATAAACTGCCATAGGGCGCTGGTCAAAACTAGGGCTCTAGGAAGGGAATAAACTGCCATAGGGAGCTGGTTAAAACTAGGGCTCTAGGAAGGGAATAAACTGCCATAGGGAGCTGGTCAAAACTAGGGCTCTAGGAAGGGAATAAAGTGCCATAGGGATCTGGTCAAAACTAGGGCTCTAGGAAGGGAATAAACTGCCATAGGGAGCTGGTCAAAACTAGGGCTCTAGGAAGGGAATAAAGTGCCATAGGGATCTGGTCAAAACTAGGGCTCTAGGAAGGGAATAAACTGCCATAAGGAGCTGGTCAAAACTAGGGCTCTAGGAAGGGAATAAACTGCCATAAGGAGCTGGTCAAAACTAGGGCACTACGTAGGGAATAAACTGCAATAGGGCGCTGGTTAAAACTAGGGCACTACGCAGGGAATAAACTGCCATAGGGCGCTGGTCAAAACTAGGGCTCTAGGAAGTGAATAAACTGCCATAGGGCGCTGGTCAAAACTAGGGCTCTAGGAAGGGAATAAACTGGCATAGGGCGCTGGTCAAAACTAGGGCACTACGCAGGGAATAAACTGCCATAGGGCGGTGGTTAAAACTAGGGCACTACGCAGGGAATAAACTGCCATAGGGCGGTGGTTAAAACTAGGGCACTACGCAGGGAATAAACTGCCATAGGGCGGTGGTTAAAACTAGGGCTCTAGGAATGGAATAAACTGCCATAAGGCACTGGTCAAAACTAGGGCTCTAGGAATGGAATAAACTGCCATAAGGCACTGGTCAAAACTAGGGCTCTAGGAAGGGAATAAACTGCCATTTGGGACAAAGATTATAAATATGAGTAGCCTGCTAATCTAATAATCTCTCAAATTAAGAAGAGAACTAGATTTATAATAATTTCTCAAACTATTATTAATTCTATTCTGTATTTGTACATTTATTTGTTTTCGGTTCGTTTCTGTTGGTCAGTATTTTGTTATAACGCTTTGTTGTAAACTGTCACAGTTTATTCAGTTGAACAACTTAATCACCCTGAGTTCTTCATAGGACGTAATCAGGGCATATCTCTATATCAATGAACATGTGAGACCCATTACCATCACATTGTTATCTCATTATTTAATATCCTTAAAAATACAGACATAACAACCTAACAGGCGTCATTGTTTTTGAAGAAATCAGGAACTTTGCTTTCTTGTGAGAAAATACAGCCTTTTACTCAGTGAGATGTGTGTGTGGGCTGGAGCAAAACCTCTGCCAACTGTTTCTCCGTTCCAATCACATTCTCTTCCAAGGGATTGGTTTTTAACACGATACATCAAAACGCTAATGAATAATGTAAGCTCATGAACTTAACTTCAACCCCGTACACAGCGAAAAGGAAAGATTACAATGTATGTGTTGCTTTTTGGTCGCCTTAGGGATTGTTGGTAACATACAGTAGCACGTATTCAGACGCTAACCCTCTCGCTGGGAGGTGACCTTGGATACAGGTCACGAGGTTCAATCAGATGTAACTCTAATATTTCTTCAGTTATAATATTCAGAGGGACAAAAGTCACATCCCTCCTGCAAAATCTATTTAGAACGATGGATATACTGAAGTCAGGTCTTCAGGTTCTGTCATATTGGTGAGGTCAGCCATACTGAAGTCTTCAGGTTCTGCCATATTGGTGAGGTCAGCCATACTGAAGTCTTCAGGTTCTGCCATATTGGTGAGGTCAGCCATACTGAAGTCTTCAGGTCTTCAGGTTCTGTCATATTGGTGAGGTCAGCCATACTGAAGTCTTCAGGTCTTCAGGTTCTGCCATATTGGTGAGGTCAGCCATACTGAAGTCTGCAGGTCTTCAGGTTCTGACATATTGGTGAGGTCAGTGAAGTCTTCAAGTCTTCAGGTTCTGTCATATTGGTGAGGTCAGTGATACTGAAGTCTTCAGGTTCTGCCATATTGGTGAGGTTAGCCATACTGAAGTCTTCAGGTTCTGTCATATTGGTGAGGTCAGCCATACTGAAGTCTTCAGGTCTTCAGGTTCTGTCATATTGGTGAGGTCAGTGATGCTGAAGTCTTCGGGTTCTGCCATATTGGTGAGGTCAGTGACACAGAAGACTTAAGGTGCTGCCATATTGGTGAGGTCAGTGATACTGAAGCCTTCGGGTTCTGCCATATAGGTGAGGTCAGTGACACAGAAGTCTAATTGCAAAAGTTTGAAGGTCAGTGATAGACTTGTTGCTTTTGATCAGTGAAGGAAAATAACAGGTTCTGCCACTGGTGAATGTGATACTGAAGCCTTCGGAATCCCAAACACTGATCCTGATGTTTTCTTCATCACTTTGGTTTTCAATTATGAGGTTCTGCCATATTGGTGAGGTCCAGTGATACTGGCCCTGGTGCTGCAGAAGAGGCAGTGATACTGAAGACAAAATGTTGTCATTTGGGACACAGTCAGTGATACTGAAGTCTTCAGCTGAATGATCAGGTCAGTGATACTGAAGCCTTCGGGTGAGGTCAGTGACACTTATTCTAATAGTTTTTAATATTTTTGGGTTCATTCTCAAAAGTTTGAAGGCCTCGGGGATAGACTTGTTTCCTCTTTTATCGGAAGGAAAATAACATTTCCCACTGAAATGTGATCAGACGCAGGAATCCCAAACACTATCCTGATGTTTTCTTCCTGATCATTTTGGATTTTCAATGATGAAGTTCTCTGCAGCCCAGTGGGCCCTGGTCAACAGAAGGGCACTATAAAGACAAAATGTTGTCATTTGGGACACAGTCTTGGTCACAATACAGCATGAATGATCACCACTTTATGTAAGTCATTATGTGGGAGCGGGGTGACTATAATCAATACAGACTGACGTCACGTATGATTTCATTAGTCCAAGGGACATCTCTCATCTTCATCAGATACACTCAGACCACTAATTATCAGAACTAACTGCAGGAGTCTGTCTCCTATGAGACAAACGGGTTCTCTACGCTGCTCAACGGTGTCTATATTATATACATGTTATTAAGGAGTAGTCCCTTACGGCTTGAGTCCCAAATGGCAACCTATTCCCTATTTAGTGCATCAGCGTCCTATGGGAAATAGTGTACCACCTTTAATTAATTAGGGTTCATGGAGACTTCTGACTCTTCCTGATGACGAACTCTTCTTCTTTTGTGTTTATTGCCGTGACAACGGCAGCGTGACTTGAGGAAATAGTAGTTTTGATCTCCGCTCTGCTTCGTCTCAAATCTCAGGTCAAACTGGTAAACACTTCCACTACTCCACACTGTAATTGTCTTCAAAAAAATATATAAAAAAAGATCCTCAAAAGTGTTTCATCCTCTCTCTTGAGCTCCGACAGTGAGCAGGAAAATTGCAACCACTGAGGCAGCTGCTATAAGAATTGATTAAATTTAGCGAGAGCAGGGCTTTAAAAAATATTTCATTTTCCTCTCTTCTCCAGTGTAAATACTCTTCAGCCTTGCTAACTCCCTGAAGAGTCTGGAGAGAAAAGCTCCCCTGAACGCAGATGGCACACACACACACACACACACACACACACACACACACACACACACACACACACACACACACACACACACACACACACACACACACACATGCACAGAGAGGCTGGAGAGAGGCTCTCCTGAACGCAGACGGGTGCCTGAGGGATCCTCCAGACTGGCTGGATCGATCGGCAGCCTGGGCACATGGGCACATCCCCAATTAAACCCTATCCACCATGTAGCGCACTCCTTTTTTTTTATCAGGGCCTGTAGGGTAGTGCACTACATGTAGGGAATAGGGTGCCATTTGGGACTCGACCCTACGAGTCTGAGAAGGTGAAGAACATGAAATCCCTCGGCTTCTACAGGTGAGCCCAGAGACAATCCATTTGCCAATAGTTTGGCCTCCCTCTCCAGAAAGGCTGTGTGCTTCCTGTCTTCCTCAGCCGGGAGAGTGGGACTATTGTGATTCCTGTCTTCCTCAGCAGGGAGAGTGGGACTATTGTGATCCCTTTCTTCCTCAGCCGGGAGAGTGGGACTATTGTGATCCCTGTCTTCCTCAGCAGGGAGAGTGGGACTATTGTGATCCCTTTCTTCCTCAGCAGGGAGAGTGGGACAATTGTGATTCCTGTCTTCCTTAGCCGGGAGAGTAGGACTATTGTGATTCCTGTCTTCCTCAGCAGGGAGAGTGGGACAATTGTGATTCCTGTCTTCCTCAGCAGGGAGAGTGGGACTATTGTGTTTCCTGTCTTCCTCAGCAGGGAGAGTGGGACTATTGTGATTCCAGTCTTCCTCAGCCGGGAGAGTGGGACTATTGTGATTCCTGTCTTCCTCAGCAGGGAGAGTGGGACTATTGTGATCCCTGTCTTCCTCAGCAGGGAGAGTGGGACTATTGTGATTCCTGGCAGGACTGGTGGAGTGGAGAACTTGGCTGAGTGCAGGTCAGTGACTATTTACTCCTCATTTCATGGTTTTGATTAATGGAAGTGAATCAGGGAGGGGGAAACCCATATCACCACATTCAAATACTGTAGCCAACTTGTTTACAGTTCCACGATGTGAGGCGTACGGATGCAGCCCGGCACCAATTCAAAGAGATGTGGGAAGACATTTCATATGTAAGTACATGGAATTATTAGTGTAGAAAATTTACTTTTTAGTCTATTTTTCAGAGACAGATTGCTCCTGACAGCTGCATTAACCATAGCAAAGCATGTTAGCAAACGTCGGCGCATGCTAGCTAGCTAGCTAAATGACAAAACGCTAAATTACAAAATGCTGACCCCTTGTTGATGTCTGTGCAGTTTAACTGATGTTTCTCACACATTTTCTAGTAGTCCTTTCAACATCTGTTGAACACTTATTGAACCATTGACAATGAATGTAGTTAGCATTAGCATTAGAATTAACATTAGCATTAGAATTAACATTAGCATTAGCATTAGCAGCCAGATTAGTACTACATGACTACATGTTGTATACAACAAGGCCACCAGTCAACCCAGTATTTTGTACAGTCAACCACTTCCTGGGTTTATTAAACTAAGAGTCATTTATTGATCTGGACTATATTACCATGTCTTTTTCCTGGCTTCGTGGAGGAGTGACTTCACATCAGATTGATCTGAAATCAGTCGGCAGCATTGAGAACATGTTAAATATGGGATGACGCATTAACTAGTCCAGCTCTACATTCTATTTAATCCACGTCGTGTTGCTTTGTAGTGCAGAGAGTTCATTATAGACACCAGAACAGGTCGTGTTGCTTTGTAGTGCAGAGAGGTGAGCAGATATGATTTCATTTAGACAAGTTATGGAAGATTTTATTTTCATTACAGACACCAGAACACAGACTTTTATTTCATAAAAAAATTAATGTTTTAAAATGTATTTTTATTTAACTAGACAAGTCAGTTAAGAACAAATTCTTATTTACAATGATGGCCTAACGGGGAACAGTGGGGTAACTGACAGATTTTTACCTTGTCAGCTCGGGGATTCAATCTACCAACCTTTAGGTTACTTACCCAACGCTCTGACCACCAGGCTACCTGCCTCCCCATCTAACCACCAGGCTACCTGCCTCCCCCATCTAACCACCAGGCTACCTGCCTCCCCCATCTAACCATCCGGCTACCTGCCTCCCCCATCTAACCACCAGGCTACCTGCCTCCCCCATCTAACCATCCGGCTACCTGCCTCCCATCTAACCACCAGGCTACCTGCCTCCCCATCTAACCATCCGTTTTAAAATGCCTCCCCCTCTAACCACTAGGCTACCTGCCTCCCCCAACTAACCACTAGGCTACCAGCCTCCCCATCTAACCATCCGGCTACCTGCCTCCCCATCTAACCATCCGGCTACCTGCCTCCCCATCTAACCACTAGGTTACCTGCCTCCCCCATCTAACCACTAGGCTACCTGACTCCCCCATCTAACCACCAGGCTACCTGCCTCCCCCATCTAACCACCAGGCTACCTACCTCCCCCATCTAACCACTAGGTTACCTGCCTCGCCCATCTAACCACTAGGCTACCTGCCTCCCCCATCTAACCACTAGGTTACCTGCCTCCCCATCTAACCACTAGGTTACCTACCTCCCCCATCTAACCACTAGGTTACCTGCCTCCCCCATCTAACCACTAGGCTACCTGCCTCCCCCATCTAACCACTAGGCTACCTGCCTCCCCATCTAACCACTAGGCTACCTGCCTCCCCCATCTAACCACTAGGCTACCTGCCTCCCCTCTCTAACCACTAGGCTACCTGCCTCCCCCTCTAACCACTAGGTTACCTGCCTCCCCCTCTAACCACTAGGTTACCTGCCTCCCCATCTAACCACCAGGCTACCTGCCTCCCCCATCTAACCACTAGGCTACCTGCCTCCCCCTCTAACCACTAGGCTACCTGCCTCCCGCTCTAACCACTAGGCTACCTGCCTCTTCCCTGTAACCACTAGGCTACCTGCCTCTTCCCTCTAACCACTAGGCTACCTGCCTCCCCCTCTAACCACTAGGCTACCTGCCTCCCACCTCTAACCACTAGGCTACCTGCCTCCCCGCTCTAACCACTAGGCTACCTGCCTCTTCCCTGTAACCACTAGGCTACCTGCCTCTTCCCTCTAACCACTAGGCTACCTGCCTCCCCTCTACCCACTAGGCTACCTGCCTCTTCCTCTAACCACTAGGCTACCTGCCTCTTCCCTCTAACCACTAGGCTACCTGCCTCCCCCTCTAACCACTAGGCTACCTGCCTCTTCCCTCTAACCACTAGGCTACCTGCCCCCCCCACCCTCTAACCATTAGGCTACCTGCCTCCCCTCTAACCACTAGGCTACCTGCTCTAACCAATAGGCTACCTGGCTCCCCCTCTAACCACCAGGCTACCTGCCTCCCCCTCTAACCACTAGGCTACCTGCACCCCACCAGGCTACCTGCTCTAACCACTAGGCTACCTGCTCTAACCACCAGACTACCTGCCTCCCCCTCTAACCACTAGGCTACCTGCTCTAACCACCAGGCTACCTGCTCTAACCACCAGGCTACCTGCTCTAACCACCAGGCTACCTGCTCTAACCACCAGGCTACCTGCTCTAACCACCAGGCTACCTGCTCTAACCAGGCTACCTGCTCTAACCACCAGGCTACCTGCTCTAACCACTAGGCTACCTGCTCTAACCACCAGGCTACCTGCTCTAACCACCAGGCTACCTGCTCTAACCACCAGGCTACCTGCTCTAACCACCAGGCTACCTGCCTCCCCCTCTAACCACTAGGCTACCTGCTCTAACCACCAGGCTACCTGCTCTAACCACCAGGCTACCTGCTCTAACCACTAGGCTACCTACCTGCTCTAACCACCAGGCTACCTGCCCTAACCACCAGGCTACCTACCTCCCCCTCTAACCACCAGGCTACCTGCTTTAACCACTAGGCTACCTGCTCTAACCACCAGGCTACCTGCTCTAACCACCAGGCTACCTGCCTCCCCCTCTAACCACCAGGCTACCTGCTCTAGCCACCAGGCTACCTGCTCTAGCCACCAGGCTACCTGCTTCCCCCTCTAACCACCAGGCTACCTGCTCTAACCACCAGGCTACCTGCCTCCCCCTCTAACCACCAGGCTACCTGCTCTAACAACCAGTCTACCTGCCTCCCCCTCTTCCCACTAGGCTACCTGCTCTAACCACCAGGCTACCTGCTCTAACCACCAGGATACCTGCCTCCCCTCTAACCACCAGGCTACCTGCTCTAACCACCAGGCTACCTGCTCTAACCACCAGGATACCTGCCTCCCCTCTAACCACCAGGCTACCTGCTCCAACCACCAGTCTACCTGCCTCCCCCTCTAACCACCAGGCTACCTGCTCCAAACACTAGGCTACCTGCTCTAACCACCAGGCTACCTACCTCCCCCTCTAACCACCAGGCTACCTGCTCTAGCCACCAGGCTACCTGCTTTAACCACCAGGCTACCTGCTCTAACCACCAGGCTACCTGCTCTAACCACCAGGCTACCTGCCTCCCCCTCTAACCACCAGGCCTCCTGCTCTAGCCACCAGGCTACCTGCTCTAGCCACCAGGCTACCTGCTCTAACCACCAGGCTACCTGCCTCCCCCTCTAACCACCAGGCTACCTGCTCCAACCACCAGGCTACCTGCTCTAACCACCAGGCTACCTGCTCTCCACCTACCTCTAACCACCAGGCTACCTGCTCTAACCACCAGGCTACCTGCTCTAACCACCAGGCTACCTGCCTCCCCCTCTAACCACCAGGCTACCTGCTCTAACCACCAGGCTACCTGCTCTAACCACCAGGCTACCTGCTCTAACCACCAGGCTACCTGCTCTAGCCACCAGGCTACCTGCCTCTAACCACCAGGCTACCTGCTCTGAACTGTACTAGGCTACCTGAACTGAACCACCAACCTGCTCAAACAAAAGGTAATACCTGCTAACCACCAGGCTCCTGGTCTTTTAGCCACCAGGCTATCATCTAACCACCAGGCTACCTGAATCTAACCACCAGGCTACCTGGTTTCATCAGACCAGATAATCTTGTTTCCACATGGTCTGACCTCCTCTAACCACTGTCTTTTGCTCTAACCACTAGGCTGGCTGCATCCCTTTTACCAGGAGTGGCTTCCTGCCTCCCCTCTAACCACCAGGCTACCTGGAGTCTAAAGATGGTTGTCCTTCTGGAAGGTTCTCCCATCTCCACAGAGGCTACCTGCTCTGTCAGTGACCATCGGGTTCTTGGTCACCTCCCTAACCAACAAATTTACATTTACATTTAACCATTTAGGCCACCTGCTCTAACCAGAGGCTACCTGCTCTAACCAAGACATCCAGTGGAACAGCCACTTTACAATAGTGCATCTAAATCTTTTAAGGTGGGGGAGGGTGACCTGGATTACTTTATCCACCTAGGTATTCCTGAAACCACTGGGCTACCTGTCTCCACCAGGCTACCTGTCCTAGTGGTACATGAGGGAGTTTGAACTGAACAGAAGCCCAAACAAAATGTAATACTGTAAATTCCCATTACCTCCTGGTCTTTTATGACGAGTATCATAATGGTGGACAGTGAATTCAGAGCAACGCCCCCTTGGTTTCATCAGACCAGATAATCTTGTTTCTCATGGTCTGAGAGTCCTTTAGGTTCCTTTTAGCAAACTCCAAGCTGGCTGTCATGTGCCTTTTACTGAGGAGTGGCTTCCATCTGGCCACTCTACCATAAAGGCCTGAAGGTTCTCCCATCTCCACAGAGGAACTCTGGAGCTCTGTCAGTGACCATCGGGTTCTTGGTCACCTCCCTGACCAACACCCTTCTCCCCTGATTGGTCAGTTTGGCCTGGTGGCCAGTTCTAGGAAGAGTGCTGGGGGTACTAAACTTCTTCCATTGAAGAATGACAGAGTCCACTGTGTTCTTGGGGATCTTCAATGCTGCAGACATTTTTTGGTTCCCAATCCGGCGCTCTACGGACAATTCCTTTGACTATGTGTCTTGGTTTTTGCTCTGACATGCACTGTCAACTGTGGGACATTATAGAGACAGGTGTGAGCCTTTCCAAATCATGTCCAAACAATCTAATTAACCACAGGTGGACTCCAATCAAGTTGTAGAAACATCTCAAGGATGATTAATGGAAACCGGATGTACCTGAGCTCAATTTTAAGTCTCATAGAAAAAGGGTCTGAATACTTTTTAAAATCTTTAACAAATGTCAAAACACTTCTAAAAAAAAAAACAGTTTTTGTTTTGTCATATTGCGGTTTTGTGTGAAACCTGATGAGGACGTTTGTTTATTTAATCCTTTTTAGAATAAAGCTGCAACGTATCAAAATGCGGAAAGTGTCATGGAGTCTGAATACTCTCCAAATGCTCTTTACAGATACTGTATATCGTTGGTGACAGCAGGGATGACATGGAGAGGATTCTGTCAGTTTAGAACCAGGGCCCAGATCCCAGAAAGAGAGAGAGAGGGATAAGAGACAGGGGGATATAAAAAGTGAGAGAGAGCAAGAGAGAGAGAGAGAGAGAGGGGGATATAGAAAGAGAGAGAGAGAGCTAGAGAGAGAGAGAGAGAGAGAGAGAGAGACAGAGAGAGAGCTAGAGAGAGAGAGAGACAGAGAGAGAGCTAGAGAGAGAGAGAGAGAGAGAGAGAGCTAGAGAGAGAGAGATAGAGACAGAGAGAGAGCTAGAGAGAGAGAGAGAGCTAGAGAGAGAGAGAGAGCTAGAGAGAGAGAGAGAGGGGGATATAAAAAGGGAGAGAGAGCTAGAGAGCTAGAGAGAGAGAGAGAGAGAGAGAGCTAGAGAGTGAGAGAGAGAGAGAGCTAGAGAGAGAGAGAGCTAGAGAGAGAGAGGGAGAGAGAGAGAGAGAGAGAGACAGAGAGAGAGAGAGAGAGAAAGAGAGAGAGGCGGGGTATAAAAAGAGAGATAGGGACAGAGGGAAAGATTATGTGGGAGGAGTGTGTGTGTGGTGTTGGCAGCCAGAGAGAAAGCGTGTGTATGTGGGAAAGAGAGGAGTGTGTGTGTGTGGTGTTGGCAGCCAGAGAGAAAGCGTGTGTATGTGGGAAAGAGAGGAGTGTGTGTGTGGTGTTGGCAGCCAGAGACAGCGTGTGTATGTGGGAAAGAGAGGAGTGTGTGTGTGGTGTTGGCAGCCAGAGAGAAAGCGTGTGTATGTGGGAAAGAGAGGAGAGGAACGAGCATTTGCAAGTGAACCCACGGAGGAACAGCTTTGTGAGACGAGCAGGAATATT
>NC_088397.1:5161518-5166518 GCF_034236695.1 Oncorhynchus nerka
CTTAAAACGGGTCATTAAGTCCCACTCCACCTTAAAACGGTTCATTTAAGTCCCACTCCACCTTAAAACGGGTCATTTAAGTCCCGCTCCACCTTAAAACGGGTCATTTAAGTCCCTCTCCACCTTAAAACGGGTCATTAAGTCCCACTCCACCTTAAAACGGTTCATTTAAGTCCCACTCCACCTTAAAACGGGTCATTTATTAAGTCCCACTCCACCTTAAAACGGGTCATTTATTAAGTCCCACTCCACCTTTTAAATGCTCACACACCCCCCACGGGTACAGCAACACCGACAGAAAAGGTACGTTTCATTGACTCCATGTCCAAAGATCACTACATTTTAGATGAATCCGCTGCATTCATTATAAACAGAACAGAGATTTACTGTCGCTCTTTATAACCCAACGTCCACAGGAGGTGGTGGGCGGGCCGTTTGTTGGTGTGGGTGATAAACTGATGTCCAGGACACTTTATAACCCAACTTCCACCTCAGGTGGTGGCCGGGCCGTTTGATGGTGTGGGTGATAAACTGATGTCCAGGACACTGATGGACATCACCTGATAGGAGGTGGTGGGCGGGCCGTTTGATGGTGTTGGTGATAAACTGATGTCCAGGACACTGATGGACATCACCTGATAGGAGGTGGTGGATGGGCCGTTTGATGCTGTTGGTGATAAACTGATGTCCAGGACACTGATGGACATCACCTGATAGGAGGTGGTGGGCGGGCCGTTTGATGGTGTGGGTGATAAACTGATGTCCAGGACACTTTATAACCCAACGTCCACAGGAGGTGGTGGGCGGGCCGTTTGTTGGTGTGGGTGATAAACTGATGTCCAGGACACTTTATAACCCAACGTCCACAGGAGGTGGTGGGCGGGCCGTTTCATGGTGTGGGTGATAAACTGATGTCCAGGACACTTTATAACCCAACGTCCACAGGAGGTGGTGGGCGGGCCGTTTGTTGGTGTGGGTGATAAACTGATGTCCAGGACACTGATGGACATCACCTGATAGGAGGTGGTGGGCGGGCCGTTTGATGGTGTTGGTGATAAACTGATGTCCAGGACACTGATGGACATCACCTGATAGGAGGTGGTGGACGGGCCGTTTGATGCTGTTGGTGATAAACTGATGTCCAGGACACTGATGGACATCACCTGATAGGAGTTATTGTATGATCTCTACCAATAATTTGAGATTTCAGAACTGGCCTACGATGATCGTTTTTTGGTTTCGGGTCAAGGTGTAATGAAAAGTTGGTATAAAATATCCCTTCCAAATCCCAAGTGCTTGGGATGCCATCAGAAGTGTTGGCATGACTGAGAAGTTGCTGAGAATTGATAGTTCTTTCATCAATATTGAAGATGCGATTATTTCCAGTGATGTTTAAAACAAACACATCAAGTATTAATGCTGACACCATGCCGAACTTGTCGGTCGCCATTTTGGTTGTTGAGACAGGGTATCTTTAGGGATGTGTCCTAGGGCCAGCTCCAGGGTATCTTTAGGGATGTGTCCTAGGGCCAGCTGCAGGATATCTTTAGGGATGTGTCCTAGGACCAGCTCCAGAGTATCTTTAGGGATGTGTCATAGGGCCAGCTCCAGAGTATCTTTAGGGATGTGTCCTAGGACCAGCTTCAGGGTATCTTTAGGGATGTGTCCTAGGATGAGTGCTGTTCTGTTTGATTTAGAGTGGCAGTTTTAACCTCTGCTCCAGTATATGGTTAATCTTTTGTTGAGTAGTTCAGAAAAATATTGGATGTACTTTATTGAGGGTACTCAGCATAACCGAGAGATGCAGAGTAACTCTCCGATTATTGTTTTGATAAATATCCTACTTTACACGTGAACAGATAATAGAGTCCAATCACATTCAATAAAATGAACGTCCTCATTCTACTTGGCCTTGGAGCTGTATTCACATTGCAAATGGCTGAATAGGATTTTGCAGGTCAATGTTTGTGATGAAACGTCAGGTAAGAAGAGAGAGGCCAGGAGGAGAAAGAGAAAGTGGAGGAAAGAGAGAGAGAGAGAGAGAGAGAGAGAGAGAGAGAGAGAGAGAGAGACAGAAGGAGAGAGAAGTGCTCCACGCAGAAAGCAGAAGGAGTTTTATTAATTGTGGTTTTAATGTCCAGATTGTGGGAAGGACACAGCTGTGGAACCCTATTTCCTTTATAGTGCAGAACTTCAGGGACCATGAGGACCCAGCCAGACACCCTGGGGACCATGAGGACCCAGCCAGACACCCTGGGGAGGAGGTGATACTCAGCCAGACACCCTGGGGAGGAGGTGAGACCCAGCCAGACACCCTGGAGAGGAGGTGAGACCCAGCCAGACACCCTGGGGAGGAGGTGAGACACAGCCAGATAGCCTGGGGATGAGGACCCAGCCAGACACCCTGGGGATGAGGTGAGACCCAGCCAGACACCCTGGGGACCATGAGGACCCAGCCAGACACCCTGGGGATGAGGAGAGACCCAGCCAGACACCCTGGGGATGAGGTGAGACCCAGCCAGACACCCTGGGGACCATGAAGACCACACGAAACCAGTCAGACCCACACCACAACCCACCTTACAACCCACGACCAGCATGACCCACACCATAACCTACAACCCATGACCAGCCAGACCCACACCATAACCCACCTACAACCCATGACCAGCCAAACCCACAACACAACCCACCTAACAACCCACGACCAGCCTGACCCACACCATACCCTACAACCCATGACCAGCCAGACCCACACCACAACCCACATTACCACCCATGACCAGCCTGACCCACACAATAACCCACTTACAACCCACGACCAGCCAGACCCACACCATAACCCACTTACAACCCACGATCAGCCTGATCCACACCACAACCCACTAACAACCCATGACCAGCCTGACCCACACCAAAACCCACCTTACAACCCACGCCCAGCCTGACCCACACCACAACCCACCTTACAACCCATGACCAGCCTGACCCACACCACAACCCACCTATAACCCATGACCAGCAAGACCCACACCACAACCCACCTTACAACCTACGACCAGCCAGACCCACACCATAACCCACCTCACAACCCATGACCAGCCTGACCCACACCACAACCCACCTTACAACCCACTACCAGTCAGACCCACACCATAACCCACCTACAACCCATGACAAGCCTGACCTACACCATAACCCACTAACAACCCACAACCAGCCTGACCCACACCACAACCCACGTTACAACCCACGACCAGCCAGACCTACATCATAACCCAGTTACAACCCACGACCAGCCTGACCCACACCACAACCCACCTTACAACCCACAATCAGCCTGACCCACACCATAACCCACTAACAACCCACGACCAGCCTGACCCACACCACAACCCACCTTACAACCCATGACCAGCCTGACCCACACCACAACCCACCTTACAACCCATGACCAGCCTGACCCACACCACAACCCACCTACAACCCATGACCAGTCAGACCCACACCCTAACCCACTTACAACCCACGACCAGTCAGACCCACACCATAACCCCACCTTACAACCCACGACCAGCCAAACCCACACCATAACCCACCTTACAACCCACGACCAGCCTGACCCACACCATACCCTACAACCCATGACCAGCCAGACCCACACCACAACCCACATTACCACCCATGACCAGCCTGACCCACACAATAACCCACTTACAACCCACGACCAGCCAGACCCACACCATAACCCACTTACAACCCACGATCAGCCTGATCCACACCACAACCCACTAACAACCCATGACCAGCCTGACCCACACCAAAACCCACCTTACAACCCACGCCCAGCCTGACCCACACCACAACCCACCTTACAACCCATGACCAGCCTGACCCACACCACAACCCACCTACAACCCATGACCAGCTTGGCCCACACCACAACCCACCTTACAACCTACGACCAGCCAGACCCACACCATAACCCACCTTACAACCCATGACCAGCCTGACCCACACCACAACCCACCTTACAACCCACTACCAGTCAGACCCACACCATAACCCACCTTACAACCCACGACCAGCCTGACCCACACCATACCCTACAACCCATGACCAGCCAGACCCACACCACAACCCACATTACCACCCATGACCAGCCTGACCCACACAATAACCCACTTACAACCCACGACCAGCCAGACCCACACCATAACCCACTTACAACCCACGATCAGCCTGATCCACACCACAACCCACTAACAACCCATGACCAGCCTGACCCACACCAAAACCCACCTTACAACCCACGCCCAGCCTGACCCACACCACAACCCACCTTACAACCCATGACCAGCCTGACCCACACCACAACCCACCTACAACCCATGACCAGCTTGGCCCACACCACAACCCACCTTACAACCTACGACCAGCCAGACCCACACCATAACCCACCTTACAACCCATGACCAGCCTGACCCACACCACAACCCACCTTACAACCCACTACCAGTCAGACCCACACCATAACCCACCTACAACCCATGACAAGCCTGACCTACACCATAACCCACTAACAACCCACAACCAGCCTGACCCACACCACAACCCACCTACAACCCACGACCAGCCAGACCTACATCATAACCCAGTTACAACCCACGACCAGCCTGACCCACACCACAACCCACCTTACAACCCACAATCAGCCTGACCCACACCATAACCCACTAACAACCCATGACAAGCCTGACCTACACCATAACCCACTAACAACCCACAACCAGCCTGACCCACACCACAACCCACCTACAACCCACGACCAGCCAGACCTACATCATAACCCAGTTACAACCCACGACCAGCCTGACCCACACCACAACCCACCTTACAACCCACAATCAGCCTGACCCACACCATAACCCACTAACAACCCACGACCAGCCTGACCCACACCACAACCCACCTTACAACCCATGACCAGCCTGACCCAC